>NW_007377680.1:141879-186711 GCF_000475195.1 Diaphorina citri
TATTACTAATTCTACAAAAAACAATTGAGGCCCTACAAAAACAATAGTTAGACTATCTAGGTAGGTATCCTATAAGAGTCAAACAAGTGGGTGGCACTCGTACCTTGGTAGGTAAGAGTGCCTACTACATACGCGTAGATACATACCTATGCCTGGCCTTAGCTACAAAATTAAGGTAGTAACAAAGGTACCCCCTTCCTAGGTAGGTACGTAGAGGTAGGTGCGAATTTCTTTCAGCAACCTCATCTTTAGGGTAAGATTTTCCGAAACCTCTTTAATTAATTGTGGGGATGAAGTCTCTCTCGCTTCAGAAGTTCAAGACGAAGAGACGAGTTCTTCATAAGAAATTTCCAAGGTGATTCTCGGTAAGCTTTCGAAGTTAATCCTACCGTCTTTCTTTCGCTGAGAAATATTGCTAATCTTTCAGCAAATACGACTTTAGCCGTCGCGTCGCTTAGGAAAGATTCATAATATGATGTGTTATATGCCGTTTGAACTTCTTTCATTTTCGCACCGGCTTGAGGGCTTCGCCACAAGATGGAAGCGGTTTTAACTTTGACGGTTTCCAAATTTTGAAAGGCTCACGAAGCCACCGTTCTGTTTTTGACTCTGACGAATTCTGATTTATTTTGGAAAATGAAGTTCATTGTTCAACCATAGGTTTTGAGTGGAGTGTGATTTTTTCCTGATTTTTTAATCTTTTCTATATTCATTTGGACCACAGCAATTGCAATATCTCGCAGTGATCCATGGTTCCGAAGTAGCCACTCGAAGACTTTTAGATTTCAAGGCGGTCTCTTCCTGATCCCTTATGTGTCACGTCCATTTTAGATTAGGACTATTGCACTACAGGTTTTAACGGACGGATTCATTGTTTCCAAAGTGAATTTAATCCATCTATTTATACGGAACAGAACCCGATTTATAGTTGTTGGTTTGGATGATTGTTCAGCCTGCTTATCATAATGAGAACGTGTACTCGTAAGCTAAAGGTACTCGTATAAGAAATGAAACCCTACCAGGCTTTTCAGGAACATGTTTATAAATGTTATTAAAAGAAATTGAATAAGGGAAATGGCAGGAGAAAAAAATAGCAAGTGAAGAAATGTGGAAAGCATGGCATAAGTACATGCTTGTTTTATTTCATCATTTCCCTATGTTACTTCACATACAGGGGGTTCAGATGATGGGGATATGATAATATTAAGATTGGTAACTCGTGACATTGTCACATTGTGTCAACCATCGGGAGTTTGGAGGACGAACCCGAAATTCATGAAGAAATTGGAAAGAAGGACAAGGAAAAGGAGAAAAAAGTAAACTGTTTATCTCAGGAACAAGAAACTCTTTGCTCTCAGACACCCGTATTCTTCAAATTCTCAGTCGTTGTCTCCCAAGTTACATCAGGAATCTAGCTTAACTGTTCAGATGATGGGGATTGGTAGGTATGATAATATTAAGATTGGTAACTCGTGACATTGTCACATTGTGTCAACCATCGGGAGTTCGGAGGACGAACCCGAAATTCATGAAGAAATTGGAAAGAAGGACAAGGAAAAGGAGAAAAAAGTAAACTGGAACAAGAAACTCTTTGCTCTCAGACACCCGTATTCTTCAAATTCTCAGTCGTTGTCTCCCAAGTTACATCAGGAATCTAGCTTAACTCCATAAACAAAAAGCCCACTCTGGGTGTTTGGCCCACTGTCCCAAGAGATGAGTTAAGCTTATATACGAGGCTATATCAGGAAGCTAGTGAACTGTACCACCCTGTATATTTGAGGAATATGTTTGTTCTCGTTTATGCGGCTTTACGTCTGAATGGAGGTGCTGGTGGGGGTACAGAAGTCTGACGAGATATGAGAGCTAGAAAGTAGGTCTTCTAGTGATTGAACTCTCTCTTTTGTCGACATTCTCCATGCTTTGTGTAACGCTTTCGATGAAATAACTCGATGAAGAAAATTTCGCAAAGACTCTGAGGGAAAGGGAAATATTTCGGAAAATGGTGACGAAATTGTCGTCATTCCTTTTCAGTATCTTAGTTTTCTCCGCCAGAGAGGAGTGAAATGGTAACCTCACGTCAGAGGTGGTTTGTGACATTCGGATTCAGGGAAGAAACTTCTCTTGAATACTGAATATGGAATTTGACACCAAAAAATACCTACCTAAATCAAAAAACTATATCCGTGCATCGCTTTTCATTATTATTTTTAAAGAGGTTTGATAGAGGGAACTGTAACGGCTAAGGTCTTGTGGTCCCGAAAGCTCTTAGGGAAGGAATACAGAGGATAGGAGAAAGCTGTTCCGAAGTATGCATCGCATTGAACTATCTTGCGAATTTCCCCCAGTGGTTGCCACTGCATCATATTAACTCCTAACTCCTAACCAGGATTTATGTGCTGAGATGTCTGATGTCACCTGACCCAGATTTCTAGCGTTGTCAGCTTTGTTTTTTTTTTTTTGCATACCACACTCTCACGTGAGATGAGTATTAAGGTGTGTAGGTAAGATCAGAGATGCATTCTGCACCTTTGACTTTGATTGAACAGAAAAGTTTGTAAAGAAATAATGAAGACATCAAGGATATGTACTTGGTGTTGCTAAAGATTGTTTTCGATTTGAAAACGATACCGGAGGAGAAAGACCTTGCTTCCCAAGTTCCTAGAAGTGTCATGAAAGCGCCAAGTTTTGCGAGGGAAAAATGTGGGAGCCTCCCTCCAGCGACAACAAGGAAAGAAATTTACAATTCAATTTATTTACTGTTATGTCGGAAAACTTTTTGCTTCTTATTTCTTTCTCTCCTTCTTTGCATTTATCAAGTAACCACTCTTTTCTCTTCGCCAGTTTTTCACAAACGTCACATTTTTCTGTAATCAAAATTGAAAACTCGGTTTTCATATCAGCAAAATCTGAATGACAGATAAATTAAAACCGAGATCGAGGGGGAGGAGGAAGAATCTAAAGTGGAAAACAAGACAGCGACCATATTTCACTTCTGTATCGTTCTCCAACGTTAGAGACGTCATGTCAGGTTGTCCGCATGCATAAATTGTGAAGTCCGTGAATATATTGCTTGTTTTTTTTTTTGTGTTGGAACTGTGTTTATAGTCTCAACATTAGTGGATAGTGGAGGTCACCTTAGGATGTTGTTTACCCAGAACAGCGGTTGACCCACAAATTGAACTCATCCAGGAAGGTGCTTTGGAAAATCTAGAAAAGTTTCTTGTCAAGTAGGTAAGGATAAGGGATGACAGGATAGAAGTTCAGGTAAAAACTTCCAAATCTTAACTGAAAGACTTTGGATTTTGTTTGGTACATATTCTAGATAACACATGACTGATCCTTCATTGAAAAACAAACAGGATAGAAGTTCAGGTAAAAACTTACAAATCTTAACTGAAAGACTTTAGATTTTGTTTGGTACATATTCTAGATAACACATGACTGATCCTTCATTGAAAAACAAAACTCACCGATCACATATAGGAACCCATCACTCTACAGCTGAACACACAATGTTTGCGGAATACCACAAGATTTATTAACAGTAGATATTATTACATCTTGGACATATTCAGTGACGTAGCAGAAAAAGACATGGATAAGAGACTGGAAAGGAGTAATAGAGGACTTCTGGAAAATGGAACACTCGATAAAAGATAAGGGTTCTCATAAGGAACGAAGGAAAAAGATAATGGCGGATTAAAAAATAGAAAAGGTTGAAAGTAAGATAAGATGATACATGAAAAAGAGACTCGGAAGGAGTAATAGAGGACTTCTGGAAAATGGAACACTGGATAAAAGATAAGGGTTCTCATAAGGAACGAAGGAAAAAGATAATGGCGGATTAAAAAATAGAAAAGGTTGAAAGTAAGATAAGATGAGACTAGACTAGATATTCTGGATGACAATATGAAAGGGAAATAATAACGCAACAGTGAGAGTTGGAGACGATTATTAAAGACGATGCAATTTTCGACTTAACACATTCAAATTTCAAAGATAGAACTGATCCCCGGTAAAGAAATATTGATACACTGAGGAATCTCAGGATAATTCAAATCATGATGCCTCAGCAGGTGTTCCCGAAGTAGGATTCACAGGACTAAAGGACAAAGCAGGAACCAGAAGCTGTTAGATCGATGCTTTCTAGGAATAGGAACATTTGTCGAAATAACGCAACAGTGAGAGTTGGAGACGATTATTAAAGACGATGCAAATTTCGACTTAACACATTCAAATTTCAAAGATAGAACTGATCCCCGGTAAAGAAATATTGATACACTGAGGAATCTCAGGATAATTCGAATCATGATGCCTCAGCAGGTGTTCCCGAAGTAGGATTCACAGGACTTAAGGACAAAGCAGGAACCAGAAGCTGTTAGATCGATGCTTTCTAGGAATAGGAACATTTGTCGATTTAGCAAGCCTCCTAGACCTACATAAGGTCATCAAACACTATATCAGTCAAAATTAGGAGACACTTGCGACTCCAGCACTAGCAGTAGCATTTCCAGAAGATGATGCAGTCGGTTTGATGGTTACATGATAACTGACCACAATGTTATTACTGGTAAAAAAAAAAAAATTAACGTTTCTTTTTTTTTTTGCATACCACACCCTCACGTGAGATGTGTAGGTAAGATCAGAGCTGCATTCTGCACCTTTGACTTTGATTGAACAGAAAAGTTTGTAAAGAAATAATGAAGACATCAAGGATATTATGTACTTGGTGTTGCTTAAGATTGTTTTCGATTTGAAAACGATACCGGAGGAGAAAGACCTTGCTTCCCAAGTTCCTAGAAGTGTCATGAAAGCGCCAAGTTTTGCGAGGGAAAAATGTGGGAGCCTCCCTCCAGCGACAACAAGGAAAGAAATTTACAATTCAATTTATTTACTGTTATGTCGGAAAACTTTTTGCTTCTTATTTTTTTCTCTCCTTCTTTGCATTTATCAAGTAACCACTCTTTTCTCTTCGCCAGTTTTTCACAAACGTCACATTTTTCTGTAATCAAAATTGAAAACTCGGTTTTCATATCAGCAAAATCTGAATGACAGATAAATTAAAACCGAGATGGAGGGGGAGGAGGAAGAATCTAAAGTGGAAAACAAGACAGCGACCATATTTCACTTCTGTATCGTTCTCCAACGTTAGAGACGTCATGTCAGGTTGTCCGCATGCATAAATTGTGAAGTCCGTGAATATATTGCTTGTTTTCTTTTGTGTAGGAACTGTGTTTATAGTCTCAACATTAGTGGATAGTGGAGGTCACCTTAGGATGTTGTTTACCCAGAACAGCGGTTGACCCACAAATTGAACTCATCCAGGAAGGTGCTTTGGAAAATCTAGAAAAGTTTCTTGTCAAGTAGGTAAGGATAAGGGATAACAGGATAGAAGTTCAGGTAAAAACTTACAAATCTTAACTGAAAGACTTTAGATTTTGTTTGGTACATATTCTAGATAACACATGACTGATCCTTCATTGAAAAACAAAACTCACCGATCACATATAGGAACCCATCACTCTACAGCTGAACACACAATGTTTGCGGAATACCACAAGATTTATTAACAGTAGATATTATTACATCTTGGACATATTCAGTGACGTAGCAGAAAAAGACATGGATAAGAGACTCGGAAGGAGTAATAGAGGACTTCTGGAAAATAGAACACTGGATAAAAGATAAGGGTTCTGATAAGGAACGAAGGAAAAAGATAATGGCGGATTAAAAAATAGAAAAGGTTGAAAGTAAGATAAGATGAGACTAGACTAGATATTCTGGATGACAATATGAAAGGGAAATAATAACGCAACAGTGAGAGTTGGAGACGATTATTAAAGACGATGCAATTTTCGACTTAACACATTCAAATTTCAAAGATAGAACTGATCCCCGGTAAAGAAATATTGATACACTGAGGAATCTCAGGATAATTCGAATCATGATGCCTCAGCAGGTGCTCCCGAAGTAGGATTCACAGGACTAAAGGACAAAGCAGGAACCAGAAGCTGTTAGATCGATGCTTTCTAGGAATAGGAACATTTGTCGATATAGCAAGCCTCCTAGACCTACATAAGGTCATCAAACACTATATCAGTCAGAATTAGGAGACACTCACCACTCCAGCGACTCCAGCACTAGCAGTAGCATTTCCAGAAGATGATGCAGTCGGTTTGATGGTTACATGATAACTGACCACAATGTTATTACTGGTATATTACACGAGAAGAACCACGTGAGTTACCCAGAGCTTGACGGATGAGTGTGAGTAGCAGTGCACGTACTAGTAGTAATGGAAGTCATCAAGGAAAGAGGATTACTGAAGAGACTTATTAGCACCCGAGAATTAGAATGACGATTCTGTGGTGGTTACCCAAGGCCAGCCACTCAATATCAGGCAGACCTGACAGGCGGACCTGATCAGGTGTACCTGTCAGGTCTGCCTAGGGGTCGCAAATCCCGCACGTTTCCAATCCCGCGGGATCCCGCGCGGGATTTGGCCAATCCCGCGGGATCCAGCGCGGGATCCCGCACTTATGCAATTGAAGGGGCAACATAGGTATTTATCACC
Organism: Diaphorina citri; assembly: GCF_000475195.1. NCBI lineage: Eukaryota > Metazoa > Arthropoda > Insecta > Hemiptera > Psyllidae > Diaphorina > Diaphorina citri. Next base: position 148,454 of record NW_007377680.1, read on the forward strand.
TAAACCCCCGCCAAAGGTGACTGAAACTCTTTCTTTGCGATTTTCTTTCTATTTGAAGTAACCTGTAGACAGAAAAATCAAGGTGCCTGTAGAGTTCATAAAAAAAGGGTTATTCGACCTATTTTAAACCTTTTCTTTGTGGTATTTTTATCTTAATTCATGGATCCATTAATTCCGAAAAATCCCGCAAATCCCGCAAATCCAGCAGCTAAAAACTGCGGGATTGCGGGATTGGAAAAAGGTGCGGGATCCCGCGGGATTGCGGGATCCCGCATTGCAATCCCTAGGTCTGCCTGATTGTGTGTGGCTGGCCTAAGGACCGTGACAGGCTGGTGAGATAGAACAAATATTTCAAAATTGCATAACGACGTGCTGGCAAAATTAGATAACAAAAGTCAATGAATATCAAAAGCTTTCAATAAATACACTGACATTTTGGATTGCAGAAAGTTCGATCCAATGTTCTGCTCCAAGGAATTAACTTTGCGAGAAAGAACGATGGAAGGAGGGAGAGAAAGAGAGATCATTGATTATTCATATGCAAAAAGGTAATAATTTCGAAAACTTTTGTGTGAATTCAAAATAAAGAGGAAATGGAGAGGGAAAATAGAAAGTTTCTGACGTTTCGGTTTCTTCCATTTTTTCTTCTTCAACTTTTTTCGAAGAAATCTCATTTCCTCATGTCTAGTTTCGGAGTTTGGACCTTGAAAAGGTACCTATGTGTGAAATAGTGTTAGTAGGACATTTCAACACTACCATTGCATAGTTTGTTTTTGGCACTTTGCAACTTGCCCTTTGCTATTTTCTGGGCCACAGCATGCCTCAGCACTTGACTTAAATATTACTCAGCTGGACTTACCTCCTGCAGCTTACTACAGAATTGTAATAATTTCGAAAACTTTGGTGTGAATTCAAAATAAAGAGGAAATGGAGAGCGAAAATAGAAAGTTTCTGACGTTTCGGTTTCTTCCATTTTTCTTCTTCAACTTTTTTCGAAGAAATCTCATTTCCTCATGTCTAGTTTCGGAGTTCGGACCTTGAAAAGGTATGTGTGAAACAGCGTTAGTATTAGGACATTTCAACACTACCATTGCATAGTTTGTTTTTGGCACTTTGCAACTCGCCCTTTGCTATATTATGCTATTTTCTGGGCCACAGCATGCCTCAGCACTTGACTTAAATATTACTCAGCTGGACTTACCTCCTGCAGCTTACTACAGAATTGTCCAAATATTTACCTGAAATCATAAAAAGATTTGATACATTCGACTAAAGAAGAGACTGAAGAAAGACAAGGACTACAAGGAGATAACTTCACTTTGGCCTTTCTCAATCAAATAACTTTAAACTACCTTTCTTTACGTAAATTTGGCACATCCACTAACACTCAATACCCATTCTAAAAGAACCGTCAGTGCAAAAATCAGCCATTCTCAACGTTGCTTAACTTCAGCGTTCTCCAGGATCGAACATTTCTTTACTAATTCAAAAGTCTCGAGTTCAAATTGATATTCGACACTGGGACAAATCAAACTCCGAAACCTTTTGGCAACGGTATCTACCGTAACAAAAACGGGAAATCAAATTTCAATCCACGTTCCCTCTGATGCCAAGCACGTGTGACATTTATTATCCCTGGAAGGCTTAAAAAAAGGCTCATATTAATAACGAGCCTCTCTGGAATTATTTATTTGATACCTTGAAGGCACGATGCACAAAAATCATAACTGAAGCAAGGCTCATATTAATAACGAGCCTCTCTGGAATTATTTATTTGATACCTTGAAGGCACGATGCACAAAAATCATAACTGAAGCAATTAAAGTTACGATATTATTTGATTTGGCAAAAAAAGCTTCATATTCATTATGAATAAACTTCTGTTGGATTTGATTGTCATTTCCCTGCCTCTTTCCTTTGTTTTATCACGTTTTTCCTCCTTCCAATGTACCTATTCTTCTTCACATAGGTAGGAGTTGGTACCAACTTATCCTTTAAAATGCCCATTTTCGATAGGATATTTGCATACATCAGTTTTGGAGTTAAATATCAGGGCTTGTCGTTGATGTCATAACTGATGGTCCAATATTTTAATATCCACAGACAGCCTAAAGGAAATTTCATTGGATTGCAGATTCTACTCATAACCATTCTGGAGAATAGAAACCTCTTTTAGATTGCCATTGTAAGGGCATAGAACACATTATAACAGTTTGCATGCGTCTAAATTTAGCCTTATAGCAACTACTGAAGAAATTCTACGTCTTGCAAAGCTAAAAGAGAACAAGGAAGTCTGAGATTACTAATGACGAAATAGGTAGTTGTTTCTTCTCAGATATACTCTTGCAGTACACAACACACATACTTCAATTTGAACAATTTAGATATACCTACTAAAACCGGAACACTATCCTACACAACACACATACTTCAATTTGAACAATTTAGATATACCTACTAAAACCGGAACACTATCAAACCGTAATTTATAAAGTCTAACTACGTGAGTTACTCAGAGCTTGACGGATGAGTGTGAGTAGCAGTGCACGTACTAGTAGTAATGGAAGTCATCAAGGAAAGAGTATTACTGAAGAGACTTATTAGCACCCGAGAATTAGAATGGCGATTCTGTGGTGGTTACCTAAGGCCAGCCACTCACTATCAGGCAGACCTGACAGGCGGACCTGATCAGGTGTACCTGTCAGGTCTGCATAGCAAGCCTCCTAGACCTACATAAGGTCATCAAACACTATATCAGTCAAAATTAGGAGACACTCACCACTCCAGCGACTCCAGCACTAGCAGTAGCATTTTCAGAAGATGATGCAGTCGGTTTGATGGTTACATGATAACTGACCACAATGTTATTACTGGTATTACACCAGAAGAACCCCACGTGAGTTACCCAGAGCTTGACGGATGAGTGTGAGTAGCAGTGCACGTACTAGTAGTAATGGAAGTCATCAAGGAAAGAAAGAAAGACCTTGCTTCCCAAGTTCCTAGAAGTGTCATGAAAGCGCCCAGTTTTCCGAGGGAAAAATGTGGGAGCCTCCCTCCAGCGACAACAAGGAAAGAAATTTACAATTCAATTTATTTACTGTTATGTCGGAAAACTTTGTCCATAGATTAACCACAAGCCTGACAATTATATCTAGTCAAGAAATGACAATGTAGATTCCACTATTGCACCCGTAAGAACGTTGTTTAATCATTCAAATTCTATATTTCTTCTTTGCTGAAGGTTTGTGATGGATATATCTAAACGTAGTTTGCTAAGCTATTTTATTGCACATTGAGCAATACATGGGCATTTTAATAATAAAATTACTTTTATTCATGCAGTGAAAGAATGAAGAAACCGTGGTTCAAACAATGAAAATAAAAGTTAGCTTTTAAAGCACAGGTAGGTAAATACTTAGGTATCAGGTACGCCTATTTTATCAAAAGCAACCAAATTTACTAAATATCTCAAATTGCCCCTGAAGGTACCCTATTCCTTTGACTAAATTTGATCCAGATGAAATGAAAGAGGACAATGTTTCATTCCGACCATCTGATGAGTAGGCGGAAATATCAAAAGTAAAACAACTTGAAACCTACAAGTGCAGTTTTGTAAAAAGCTTTTTAAATGTGTACACATTTTCTGCGCTATAATTTAAGTGCCATCACACAACGCACTACTTCAAAGACTGAACATACATTTCAGGGAGTCGGGGACCCCACTCCGGTGGTATTCCAGACAGCACTAGACAAAGTCTGGGGCTCCAAACAGCCCCTGTTATTTTTATACGTCAAGAGCTTTCGAAACAGTTCGTGCCAGGAAAATCTGTGGCATCAAATTTATGCCATGGGATTGAATTTGAATTCAGAGTAGTGGGCCTTACTCCTCCAAAATACTATTTACTCTGCATTTTTTTTTTTTCCAAAAATCAATGTTTTTAGAATTTTTTCCATTCTCCAAAGCCAACTAGATATCGGCGATAGTAGCTATCATTGAGAATAGATCTAGAATGACGATCTCAACATATCAAACCTATCCGATAAAGGCGTAAACTTTTGCTTACTGCAAGAGGGGAATCTAATTGACAATCCTACAACAGATTCCATATGTTTGTTCACTGTTTCCTCTTGTAGTTGTATCCAGTTCCATGAATATAATTATTTGTGAGTACCTTATGAAATGTGAATTGTGACGGAACTCTCAGATTCTCATTGGTACACTTTTATTCTGGATTTAAATCAAGTATTCAACAGAGATATGAGTTCCAGAAAATGACTAGAATAAAATGTGAAGATTTATTTCAGGTAGGTATACCTAGTGACCTATTGCATGCGACTTCCATTCAAGATCACATTATTAACTTTAGAATTAAAGTACTTACAGTACCTACAAATGATTTTTACACATATTACCAAACTCTTTTACTACCATAGTTCCCATTTGAGTTTGAGAAACATTATTGCAGACGCTTGGGTAGAAATAAACTTTCAAGAAAAGGAGGCCAGGCCTATTTTAAAGTCGTCTCGGAAAATGGTAGACGGGAAAAACATTAGGAGTTCTTGGAATTATTTTATGTAGCAAATCTCCTCATATAAGTTCACAATAGAAGCTGGGCGCTTTGCAGCCTCTTTACTCCCACGATAGAGTTCATCTTTAGGACTATATCAATGACAGAGAGGTGGGGTTATCTTAGTTTTCTTCATTTCCTTATTCCTTAATCTTCCCCTCCTTTAATCTATAAATTGCTTTCTCCTGACCTTTGCCCTTTTCTAAGTTTTCTTCTCCACAAGACTTTATCCTTCCGTTCTGTATTCGCCTCTCTATAATCATTCATCCTGCTTTCCTTACCTCACTATTCTGTTTCTGACTTCCAATAGTCTTTTCATTTCGCCCTCCAGTCCTCAACTTAAGCCCTGTACCTACCAGCAACTTTTGTTTGATAACAGTTGAGAAAGAAATGGAACCATTGTTGAGCAACATTCAAGATAAACCCTATTACATAGTAAAAGTCAGGAAAAATGTTTCAGGAACAAGTCTGAAGAGCGAAACGTTCGCCAAAGTTAGAGACGTCATGTCAGGTTGTTCGCATGCATAAATTGTGAAGTCCGTGAATATATTGCTTGTTTTCTTTTGTGTAGGAACTGTGTTTATAGTCTCAACATTAGTGGATAGTGTTCTCCAAAGTTAGAGACGTCGTGTCAGGTTGTCCGCATGCATAAATTGTGAAGTCCGTGAATATATTGCTTGTTTTCTTTTGTGTAGGAACTGTGTTTATAGTCTCAACATTAGTGGATAGTGGAGGTCACCTTAGGATGTTGTTTACCCAGAACAGCGGTTGACCCACAAATTCCATCTTTAGGACTATATCAATGACAGAGAGGTGGGATTATCTTAGTTTTCTTCATTTCCTTATTCCTTATTCTTCCCCTCCTTTAATCTATAAATTGCTTTCTCCTGACCTTTGCCCTTTTATAAGTTTTCTTCTCCACAAGACTTTATCCTTCCGTTCTATATTTGCCTCTCTATAATCATTCATCTTGCTTTCCTTACCTCACTATTCTGTTTCTGACTTCCAATAGTCTTTTCATTTTACCCTCCAGTCCTCAACTTAAGCCCGTACCTACCAGCTACCAGCAACTTTTGTTTGATAACAGTTGAGAAAGAAATCGAACCATTGTTGAGCAACATTCAAGATAAACCCTATTACATAGTAAAAGCCAGGAAAAATGTTTCAGGAACAAGTCTGAAGAGCGAAAAAGTTGCTGGATTGTTGCAAAAACATTTTTTCTGGATTGTTGAGAAACAATCCGGTGAAAATGTATATTAGGTACTAGGCTACTAGGTTTAAGGTTATCCCAATCGTTCACCATGTTCTTGAACTAAAGGCCATTTGGCATCGGAAAGGCTGCAAAGTACATTAAGGACACCCTCCAGTCCTCAACTTAAGCCCTGTACCTACCAGCCACTTTTGTTTGATAACAGTTGAGAAAGAAATCGAACCATTGTTGAGCAACATTCAAGATAAACCCTATTACATAGTAAAAGTCAGGAAAAATGTTTCAGGAACAAGTCTGAAGAGCGAAAAAGTTGCTGGATTGTTGCAAAAACATTTCCGGATTGTTGAGAAACAATCCGGTGAAAATGTATACTACCTAGGAGGCCATTTGGCATCGGAAAGGCTGCAAAGTACATTAAGGATATTTGCAAACATTTTCAGAGCCTCTCCGCGAACCTCTTCCGAGACTGTTTGTAATATTTATACTAATGACTCCAATAATTAAGAAACATTCTGCTCTCGTCTGTGCCCATACAGGGTTCACACATTGCTGGCTTGACATTTTGGTTCATTTGTTGGTATTGTTGCAGTGAAACAGTAGGTGCATGTTACGTTCTTAAACTATTAGGGAAACGGTTCACTTGTTGGTATTGTTGCAGTGAAACAGTAGGTGATGCATGTTGCGTTCTTAAACTATTAGAGAAAGCTGAGGAGCAAGAGAAAAGGTAATAGGTATAGATATTTAGTGTGGTAAAACTTTTAGGGGCCACTAAATGGCCAGGGCTCCCGCGTGAAAGAGATTGCGGAAGTGGAATATAGGTAACGTAACAACCGCACATAGCTTTAAGTTAAATGTGATCAAACCGATGCAAACCCAAACACCCTGTATATTCAATTCATGGTAAACACACGATATAAATATCAGAATTTTAAGAAGGAACACAAGCTAAAGGCAGACGAGGGAAGACGGGGAAGAAAATGTTTACTTAACTTTTCTACCTACAATACTACTTCAATACGATCCACACACTCTCAATATAAGTAAGTATTGATATTATTTGATAGTGTGCTGTATGCTGTATGACACCAAATCAAATCGAGTAGTAGGATGTCTCTGTTTTGACGATGTCAGCTGTGGCAGTAAGGTAGGAACTCAGAAATAATGGGACCCAAACCGGACGGACGCAACTCGGATATCACAGTCGGGACTCAAGTCAGATCCCCCCGGCAGTAAGAGGTAGGTAGTTAATATCTACCTAAATATTTGTCTATAGCAATACATATACATTTTGATAGGCAATGTCTTCTTATCTAATGTTTACTCAGCTTATCACGTTCGCTCCCCTGTCTACTGAGCCCTAGATGACACCTCCCTTTGATTTGTAAGGTAATCTAGGAGGGAATGGTTTCAGGGTATATCGACAGGATGTTAATTGGTAAATACATCTGTAAAATTACTTCGATAAAGAACTCACCCCAATAAATATAATTTTGTGACAGAAAACAGAATCAAGTGTTCTTCCTTTACAAAATGAATACACGATTAGGGAGGGAGTATTGCTATGATTCTTCACCTCAATTCGAAGGGGTTTGGTAAACTTTGACTGTCGTTTATCGTTTTTCAGTCAGAAGTTTTATTGTTTTTCAGTTAATCACCCAAGAGTCCTACAGTCGATTTAACCATAGTTATTAGAGCCTCGTTATAAATCGAACCAAACGAATAACCATAGTTATGTTTACTTTAGAACTCGTTGCTTGGTAATCAGAGTAAAACCAAGTTATACAATCCTAGAATGTTACTCGCCTTCCACTTAATCACCCTAATGTCCCAAGAGTCCTAGAGTCGATTTAACCATAGTTATTAGAGCCTCGTTATAAATCGAACCAAACGAACCATAGTTATGTTTACTTTAGAACTCGTTGCTTGGTAATCAGAGTAAAACCAAGTTATACAATCCTAGAATGTTACTCGCCTTCCATTTTCAGTCAGAAGTTTTATTGTTTTTCAGTTAATCACCCTAATGTCCCAAGAGTCCTACAGTCGATTTAACCATAGCCTCGTTATAAATTGAACCAAACGAATAACCATAGTTATATGTTTACTTTAGAATTCGTTGCTTGGTAATCAGAGTAAAACCAAGTTATACAATCCTAGAATGTTACTCGCCTTCCAAGTTGCAACTTATCCAAGGTCTCTGTGGTTATCACTGGTCGAGGTGTGGGTGTTTTGAGCACAATTCGCAATCAGTTTTCCAATGCTTAGCCTCTCACCTATCGCCTTCGTGAGGACTACTGACTCCATAGATTAACCACAAGCCTGACAATTATATCTAGTCAAGAAATGACAATGTAGATTCCACTATTGCACCCGTAAGAACGTTGTTTCATCATCATTTAGCTATGCTTGTGGGGATTTTATTTTGAAACAAAAGCTGAAGATTTCAAGCTCTAACCCTTCTGTTCTTATGTTTCCAGGAATATTGTGAATGCTCTTGTGTCAAGCATCGTTATATTCCACCTTGGGAGAGGAAGAAGGTTTGGTATAAAGTTCTGATCCATTTTTACTCCAAACACTACAAGACAGGATTCCGATTCTTAATATACTCGGCGTATCTTTATCTGAAATCCTCATTCATAGTTGCACATTTGAACCAATTCCTCCCACCAGAGGATCAACTGATTGTAAGTTTCTACAACTACAAGTATTTCCTCCTGGTTCTCTTCCTAACACCCTACACAAGATTGGAATTCCAGTGGCACTTGTTCACCATCTTGACTCAACATGACTTCACGTGTCGATTACAAATCTATTTGTCTCAACATTCTCAGCCAAGGATGAGTTTGATCATCAAGTTCAGTTTCTGGTGGTTGGCAGAGTTGACACATTTCTTCTTTGCTGAAGGTTTGTGATGGATGTCTAAACGTAGTTTGCTAAGCTATTTTATTGCACATTGAGCAATACGTGGGCATTTAAAGTAATAAAATTACTTTTATTCATGCAGTGAAAAAATGAAGAAATCGTGGTTCAAACAATGAAAATAAAAGTTAGCTTTTAAGGCATAGGTAGGTACATACTTGGGTATCAGATACGCCTATTTTATCAAAATGCAACCAAATTTACTAAATATCTCAAATTGCCCCTGAAGGTACCCTATTCCTTTGACTAAATTTGATCCAGATGAAATAAAAGAGGACAATGTTTCATTCCGACCATCTGATGAGTAGGCAGAAATATCACAAGTAGAACAACTTGAAACCTACAAGTGCAGTTTTGTAAAAAGCTTTTTAAATGTGTACACATTTTCTGCGCTATAATTTAAGTGCCATCACACAACGCACTACTTCAAAGACTGAACATACATTTCAGCAAAGGGAGTCGGGGACCGTACTCCGGCGGTATTCCAGACAGCACTAGACAAAGTCTGGGGCTCCAAACAGCCCCTGTTATTTTTATACGTCAAGAGCTTTCGAAACAGTTCGTGCAATATTTCCCTGCGTGCTGACAGCTATTGCTGAAATCTGGAGACAACAGTATGGATGATTTATTTCGGCACAGTGTGTTTTGTTTTCAGCTAATTGCTTTCTGTGTGGGTGGCGAATGACTGGGTAGTGAGGATAGAGAGACAGAGAGAGAGAGAGAGTGAGTGAGGATATTGTGTTGGTGGATGTGCCAAATTTTCCTCGTAATAAAAAAGTTGAAATAGGTAGGTACCTATATGTGGGTACCTATTAGGAATTACTATACGGAGTAAAAGTTGATTAGATATTGTACATATTCAATAGAATTGAAGGATTGTAGTACTGGATAACTGTGTACCTATTACCAATGTTATGTTGTCAGATATTAATATACCTACGTGAACTCACAATCCGGGCTTGGATTGTTGAGAAACAATCCGGTGAAAATGTATACTAGGTACTAGGTTTAAGGTTATCCCAATCGTTCACCATGTTCTTGAACTAAAGGCCATTTGGCATCGGAAAGGCTGCAAAGTACATTAAGGATATTTGCAAACATTTTCAGAGCCTCTCCGCGACCTTAGAAAAGTTTCTTGTCAAGTATTAGGTAAGGATAAGAGATAACAGGATAGAAGTTCAGGAAAAAACTTCCAAATCTTAACTGAAAGACTTTGGATTTTGTTTGGTACATATTCTAGATAACACATGACTGATCCTTCATTGAAAAACACCTTACACCTTGCTGTTGTTCTACAATCTTCTTTATTTAGTTCCCCAGGTTCCTTTGCATGGTTAGGGCAGCTGATAGTAAGAGTAGTTGATAAAGTACTAAAATGTTGAAAAAGGTGTAGTAATATTGATACAATACATGGAGGTAAACAAGGAAAATCAAGTTATCCTAAACTCTGAAGTAAGGTAACTGTGAAGGTCTGAAGCCATCAATCAGTAGGTATCAACAACAACAACTTGGTTGAAGAGTTAAATGAACAGATATCTGCCTACCAGAGAGAGTACCTAATAATTTAAAGTAGTTAGAGCCAGATCACGGTGCGGAGCACGATTCACAAAATTCTACCTGTTAATAGTTCAAAATTTAGGTACATTCACAACTTCTCCAGATTCCACACCTAATAGCTAACTATTTGACCAAGGAGCCCGCTCATGTTGGTTAGCAGTAAATTACGAGATTTGTCAACACACCAACATACGTAAGGAGAACATTTGGAAATGGAATTCCAGAAACCTCTTTAGATTTTGAGGAATTCGGAGTGTTTGAACTGTTTGAATATTGTGTTCAACTTCAATGACTTAGACACCTAGTAAGTAGTAATAAATAGTAGGTTTAACTAATGCAATAACCCATACATATATACCTAACACTGTTTAACTCTAATAGACACTAATATCGAGCGATATCACTAATCCAGCGATATCACATCAAAAAGGATCTCCTCAAAGAAGATGGTTGTTGGTATGCTCATAGTTACCATAGACAAGTTGTAAGTATAGGTATTGCCTACCGCTAATTGTATTCTCCTGTTCATATTTTAACAAGAAGCAACATATCATTTTATCAACGGAGCGTTGTTTTGTGCAGCAACTTTGAGACAGTGGGCATACGAAGATAGACCATAGGTTTGAAATTTATAGCGGAAGATTTTCAATAAATTTCTCGCGGCATGATTATCATTTTGTATATTTTGGATCTCTTCAGTGTATAGTGTCCTAGTATTAGAGTTAGTGGAGGCTGCGATTAAATTTGATCAAGAGAGTAAGAAGAGGAGAGAAACATCGATAACCTGTAAACGGCATCTGATAAAATAAGAAAGCTACCTACCTTCCTACCTACATATTGTTCGGCAATTTTTTCTCTCATAACATAGACCGTCATACGCTGTCAGCAAATTGCAGGAATTGTTAGATCCAATATCGTCAAAATGGCCCGTCTACCAGCCCAAGAAAAATACGTTTGGAAAAAGGGAGATGGAAGTAGAAGCAAATGGAAAGCTTACAAAAAGACGCAAGAAAAATACAGACATTCCTCCGACAGGGCGAGTTCGCAGTTTGGGATCCGAAGATGACAGTATCTAGGTATGGTAAGATAGTAAGGACCACTATTCATAATAATAGAGATCTTGCCTATCTGGCAAAGCTACGATTGTAGCCTAAGAGAAGCAGCTTTAGGCTTTAAGGCCGCAATTTATGGCGCGACTGAACTAGCGTGCTCTTTTGGTTCGGTACAAAGAGTGGAGCCAACACATGGAAATCAGAAATACTGCGAACCTTCATGATTGGGAGACAGATCTTTTGAACAATTCATACTTATGGAGTTTATAATGAATGGCAGAATCAGTCTTCCAACTGAGGTAACAATCATGCACATAAATTGAATGAAACACAAACTTGTTTAGAGTCATGTATTTGTTTTGGGTTGGTAATGGAATGTGGTAGAGAAAAGTGGTAATTTGCGGGATAGTTTTAGAATTCTGCCTTTTGGTTTATCTCTGAGAACAACAAGTTCTAAATCTGGGTTTACACCATAATCATAAGTCTCGCAAAGGTTGAGAGAATGCCTGAAGAGGAAGAGTGTGTTGGAAACAATGTTTTACATGGTTATACCTAGGTAGAGTTTATGTGTGAATATTTATTTTCATTTTGCTTATGCCGAGTAAATTTTCATTTAAATCTCCCGTGCTTTAATTACAAAACTGGAAGGGGAAGAATTTTTTTTGCGCTTCCTCGGCAGTTTTTTTTTTCCTAAAAAAAAAGAAGAGAAATACCTACCTAGATGTTTCACACTCTCAATGAGAAAGAACATTTTTTTCCACTTGGCTAGAATATACAATACTCAGATACAATAAACAATGTATAAAAAAAGGCCAACCTAAAAGCATCGATTAAAATAAATATATAATGCAAATGGCTTCTCTCGAATACTAATTCAAATAGTACACAGGACACAGAATCAAGGAGCTTCTCTGTTTGAATAGAATCAATTGAATTGCTTAGCCTGGTCTTCTTGTTTACATAATTGCCGTGACTATTTCCCTCTAGGTTCTAGCCTGTATAAAAAAAGGCCAACCTAAAAGCATCGATTAAAATAAATATATAATGCAAATGGCTTCTCTCGAATACTAATTCAAATAGTACCTATTGTTTTTTATATTCGTTCTACATAGCTAACTTTTCATAGGTAAAGATGGCTACTTCCAGTAACAACAAAAGAAAGTGGGACTCATCCGACGAATACGAAGTTTCTCGTGGAACGCCATTTCTGAAGAAAGTCACAAAATGGCTCGAAGACAATATATTCGACAATGAAGATAACACATCTAAAGAGAGCTCACTTCAGAACCTGGCCATAACAACAGAGAGTCAATTGACACCACCAGAGGTTATCATGAATGTCTGTACGTGTAAGTTTTGCAGAGTTTCAAGAGACCTACCCCAGGCTGTTAGTAGATCCCCACTCATTACATTCCCTGAAAATGTTTGCCAATGTGACAGCTGTAGAATTATCAATCAGCCCATCAGTCCAGTCAAATGTGATTGTAATAGTTGCAGGCAAAACGCGGGACCCAAGGCTACAATCCCAAGACCATTGTCAAATTATAGTAGAATTGAACGAAATCCAGAAAAGAACTTGACAGCAATCCCTTTACCTTGGGTCGTTATGAATGAAAAGGATTTCAACTCCATGAGGAATCGTGAAACGCCAGTGACGAAAATAATCCCCAACTATGGTCACGGATCTAATCTGAATCCTCGGTGCAGCAATAATAACTTCCCATCACAGTGCTCTACTTGTGGCCGAGAGTTGCCCTATATCCAAGGGGAGTTTCATCTGGAATATATGGGTTTCAAGTTGCTCAATGTGAAATATTTCGTGCCTAAAAACGGACTTGCGAATCACGACTGTTGAAGAGGTCTCTATTCCTTCCAAGAATTCTGTATTGCTTTTCTAAATTTGCAGTGAACATAATTATGTTTAGCCGCCTTTATGTTAAAGAGAACAATAAATATTCAATATCTTTTAAGACGTTTTTCTTCTACTATATTCAAGAGGTAACTTTGGATCTCAACCAATGAAATCGAGCGATTGGTCTCCTTCAGTAGTATACTAAGCCAGTTCAAAATCAGATTTCTAAATCCGATTTCCTCTTTGACGAGTTAACTAACAGCGTACAATAAATCATGTCCACATTGAGAGCTCTGAGGTGTCTCATTTAATTTCTAAATCCGTTTTCCTCTTTGACGAGTTAACTAACAGCGTACAATAAATCATGTCCACATTGAGAGCTCTGAGGTGTCTCATTTTCTACAGTGGGTTATTATATTTGTTGCTGACATTTCTCTGTTATGACGGCTTACTTCAGAAAATCGCCATCATTTCATTGATCGAGTATGTTGGCATACAGTACCACCGTTCTGACTTCTACATCAACTATGTCTTGTTTGAGAACAGGATGATTGACTGGTTTACTGGGACTGGATTTGAGGTGAGTATGATCATCATCATCATCATCATCATTTAGCTATGCTTGTGGGGATTTTATTTTGAAACAAAAGCTGAAGATTTCAAGCTCTAACCCTTCTGTTCTTATGTTTCCAGGAATATTGTGAATGCTCTTGTGTCAAGCATCGTTATATTCCACCTTGGGAGAGGAAGAAGGTTTGGTATAAAGTTCTGATCCATTTTTACTCCAAACACTACAAGACAGGATTCCGATTCTTAATATACTCGGCGTATCTTTATCTGAAATCCTCATTCATAGTTGCACATTTGAACCAATTCCTCCCACCAGAGGATCAACTGACTATAAGTTTCTACAACTACAAGTATTTCCTCCTGGTTCTCTTCCTAACACCCTACACAAGATTGGAATCCCAGTGGCACTTGTTCACCATCTTGACTCAACATGATTTCACGTGTCGATTACAAATCTATTTGTCTCAACATTCTCAGCCAAGGATGAGTTTGATCATCAAGTTCAGTTTCTGGTGGCTGGCAGAGTTGATTATGTTCTACGCCAGTCCTGTGTACACTCTCAAAGTATTGGTGTATGGTGTTTATTCATTAGAAGCACTTCTGCGGATATGTTGCAACTCGTAGAAGAAATGGGAAGGATGTCCTACTCTGTTCACAGAACCTTTTTCACAATCTCTGGAAAAATATTCTTATATACGTGTGTCGTATACAGTCCAGTAGTACCTACGTATAAAAAAATCTCTAATCTCAATAGAGTTCACAAGGTATAATATTGGACTATAGAAAGGTACCCTGCGGTACGGAAAAATTCGAACGAATTTTAGAATTAACGAAATTGTTTACAATAATTTTGAGCCGTTGGGGGAAAAAAGTTTACAACTTTATCCGCAAATCTGAAATTTAATTTTCATCGAAAAACTTTTTGATGTTATTAGATAATTCATTGCTATTATACTCCTACGTACTGGAAAAGTAGATAATGCATGACTTTTGATAGCCTCTGGAGCTAATGTTTAATGCAAGTGGGTAAAACTTTGACCAAATTTAGACACCCAATTCAACTACAAATAATAACATGGTAAAACACTCTAAAATCTATGCATTTTGAAGCTGGTACCTTAATTAAGATACCTATGGATTAGAGAAATCAAAAGGTATTCACAAAGTGTCAAAAGGAAAATGGATTATCACGTTAATTGAATAACAAAGCAATTTTCTTTTAATTGCAAAAGTGTATTTACACATGGATAAGGGATAAGTGTTCTTTACGTCTGGAACAATGTCAAATCAGTTAGGCTATGCTGTTCTTGTTCCATGTTCTATATTTCTGGTCTGCGGTTTGTTTCTTCTAAGTCACAATGAGTTGGGGGTTTTGAAAAGAGTAGCAATACTGTTCCTTCATCTCTACCGAGTTAATTAAACAAGCTAGCATTAATACAGTGCGGTTGATCACCCTTCCACCTCTACCTTCCTACCCTTTGCTGTAAAACTATTCACCAGTCTTTCTTGTTCTTTACGTCTGGAACAATGTCAAATCAGTTAGGCTATGCTGTTCTTGTTCCATGTTCTATATTTCTGGTCTGCGGTTTGTTTCTTCTAAGTCACAATGAGTTGGGGGTTTTGAAAAGAGTAGCAATACTGTTCCTTCATCTCTACCGAGTTAATTAAACAAGCTAGCATTAATACAGTGCGGTTGATCACCCTTCCACCTCTACCTTCCTACCCTTTGCTGTAAAACTATTCACCAGTCTTTCTTTTGTACTTTAATGTATCTCTTCTTGTACCAACGTTATCATCTTCCTTTGGCTTTTATTTCTTCATCTCCCCCCTTCTTCTCCGTTCTTCTGCAACAGATTTTCTTTGACGTCTCGAATCTGTGTCGTGTGTCTTACCACATTTGCACAAAAAGGAGCTTTGTGTAGGTAATAATTTAATAAATACGTAGTTATAATAATGAATTTACAGCAAATGGTTTTTTTTCGTACAAAGAAAATTCTGTCATGTGTTACCGATAGAACATGGGTACCTTCAAGTTATATCTCAAAATGGCACATGTGATATAGGTACCTAAATAATTGATAGCTTGCAAAAGTATCAAATACATGGTTTGATTAGCTACAAATTTGGGACTATGATTCGGTTCGATTATTCCACATGAGACAAAGTCAAACAGGATTTGAAAGAGAATAAGTTGGAAACGCCCAAAACCGAGGCGCATGGAAGAGGTTGATTAAAAATGTCGACCCCACTTGAGTGGGAAAAGACATAGTAAAATAAGACGAAGAGAGAACCTGATGGACTGTTAATTTGGTCAGCCACTTACTACATATTAGGTAGACCAGACAGGCGGACCTGATCAGGTATCCTGTCAGCTCTACCTGGCGTTAGAATCCTTAGACTCTCTCTTCGCAATTTCTTCTCACTTTTTTTCCCCGGTTGAACTTGATACTTGACCACGTGGGAAATCCGTGGGATTCCGAACGAAAATCCCATGGACCATGTTCTCGGCCTTGTTCGATTTGTAATACCAAGCTTCTACCGTGGCCACGTCAGGTATCTCGGGGAAAAGTGACACAAGTTGAAAAAAAGTGGATTTGATTCGATCTTTTTTGGGTTGAACCAACCTCAGTACGCCAGCCTAGTTAGCTTGGATCGTAGCGAGTCTGCCTTGTAAGCGCTAGGCCTCGGGTTCGATTCCCGCCCGGGGTGGTTTTTATCCTGAACGGATAATATTCGTTCTCGGAGCGGCTGTCTTCCTTCTCTCTTCAATTTTGGGACGATAAGACCTTAGCAGTTAAAGTTCCCTCTATCAAACCTCCAGTCCAGTTGTGAGAGCGATTAGACTTCTAATTTGGAGATTTGTGATTCAAGATCAAGTAAAGTCATAAAATTTAGGATCCTACTCATTCATTGCTTCACTTTCGCAGCCTCGTGCCTGTAACACTAAAACCAGGGCTGGATCCGGTATCCAACGATATCTTGAGAGAAATATGTCAGCAGGACTGGATTCGAATTACCATAGGTATTTGTCAGAACGTTTTTCATCGTTAGATTTGCAGCGTGGAACATCTGACATCTCCACTAATTTCAGTTTATTGTACACTAAAATCAATAATATCTTCTTTACAAAACTTGACATTTTCACCGACTACTTCTATTACTATAACGTGGAATAGATAATTGTAACTTGGCGTCTCCACTACTTATCCTCATACTTTAGCATGGATAATCTGACATCTCCACTAATTCTACGGGTATGCAGGTAGGTACCTGTTGTATGAGCCAAGATTTCCAAGAACTACCTGTTTGCATATTTCTATCCTGATAAGAAGTTGAGAAATTACTTAAAGAAGTCACAGCAGACACACAGATTATGAAAGCTTCTCTCAGTTATCTTTTTCCGTGAAACATATTTTGCACATTTCGAATTAATATATAGGTCAAATGCAGTGTGCCCTCATTTGGCTTATTAGATAGGGACATGATTGCCATGGATTCCAGGAAAATATACAGGTTATAGATATCTACATAATAATTTATTTATTTATTACTTTGCTGCACAAAGTTTAAAACAATACGTTCCTTTCTTGTTGGAGAAAACAGAGTTACCTCGCTCTACAAAAACAAATTTATACGAAAGAAGAACAAGAACAAAAAAAATGTCAATGAGGAAGAAGTTGAGAGAAAGAAAGGGCAAGAGAGAAAGAAAAAGAAATAGAAGGAGACAGAGAAAGGAAGAAAGAGAAGAGAGAGAGGTGGAAAAAGTGAGAGAGAGTGAGCGATGGAAGAAAAATTTGTAAATTTTTCACGTAAAACAAGATAATACTAGCAAAATTTTTCACCCATATAAACAAGACCGTTTGGCGTCAGGGGAAAATCAGACAAAAAGCCTTGGCGGTCAAAGTGTCACAGCAGACACACAGATTATGAAAGCTTCTCTCAGTTATCTTTTTCCGTGAAACATATTCTGCACATTTCGAATTAATATATAGGTCAAATGCAGTGTGCCCTCATTTGTATTATTAGCTAGAGACATGATTGCCATGGATTCCAGGAAAATATACAGGTTATAGATATCTACATAATAATTTATTTATTTATGTATTACTTTGCTGCACAAAGTTTAAAACAATACGTTCCTTTCTTGTTGAAGAAAACAGAGTTACCTCGCTCTACAAAAACAAATTTATACGAAAGAAGAACAAGAACAAAAAAAAAATGTCAATGAGGAAGAAGTTGAGAGAAAGGGCAAGAGAGAAAGAAATAGAAGGAGACAGAGAAAGAAAGAAAGAGAAGAGAGAGAGAGGTGGAAAAAGTGAGAGAGAGTGAGCGATGGAAGAAAAATTTGTAAATTTTTCACGTAAAACAAGATAATACTAGCAAAACTGAGACCATTTGTGACATGCTGCAATGGAGCAGTCACTCACCAGAGCCCTTGGTAGATCCGAAAGAAGAACCCCCACCTGGCTCCAACTTATCCTACATCACTGAATCGCCTAAGAACCGGCGTTTCCAGGTGCAAATGCAACCTCAGAAAATACGGACACGAAAAGTAAGTAAGTAATTATGCTTGAAGACAACATGTAGAATGAAGGATGCTTGAAAACCATCTCAATCGACAGACAACGTGAGGAAACATGCAGCCTCGAAGATTTTACATTGATATGGTCTTGCAGCAAGGTAAATATTGCTTTGAAACATGGTTCACTGTAACATGTTTCACGTTGCATCAGTGTAATCGCGCCTTTGGTCCAACCCAAGTATTGAGACAAGATGCACAGTTTCGATTCGTCTCGATTCAATTAGATCGTTTAACACAATCTTGTACCTATAATTTCTGTTATTTATTACTTTACGATACAAAAGACCTTTAATTTTATGATGATGTGTGTCCAATTTGTCTTTAATAAATGGACAGCATCAAGCAGGAAAGAACCATAAATAAGAGGAATTTTGCGTTGTGGATGGTTCTTTTCTGCTAATCCAGATCCCGGGTTACAGGTATGAAGTACCTATGCACCTCTTTAGCAAATTGATTATGACCATCTCAATCGACAGACAACATGAGGAAACATGCAGCTTCGAAAATTTTACATTGATATGGTCTTGCAGCAAGCTAAATATTGCTTTGAAACATGGTTCACTGCAACATGTTTCACGTTGCATCAGTGTAATCGCGCCTTTGGTCCAACCCAAGTGTTGAGACAAGATGCACAGTTTCGATTTGTCTCGATTCAATTAGATCGTTTAACACACAATGTATAATTTCTGTTATTTATTACTTTACGATACAAAAGACCTTTAATTTTATGATGATGTGTGTCCAATCTGTCTTTAATAAATGGACAGCATCAAGCAGGAAAGAACCATAAATAAGAGGAATATTGCGTTGTGGATGGTTCTTTTCTGCTAATCCAGATCCCGGGTTACAGGTATGAAGTATGCACCTCTTTAGCAAATTGATTATGATGGAAATTTCATAGAAAATGGCACCAACAGTCCAACACAGTGTTTTATGTTACATCAGTTTGTCCAGAAGGTGTGCAACTAAAAGATAATATAACAGTCAGTAACTTGATGGTAAGTCCTAAGCTAAGAGGAACTATGAAATACATAAGACCTAGTTTAGACTGCGGGAGTAAAGGGATTTTTCAGTCTATTCTATATTCTATTCTATTTATTTTTTTCCCAGAAATAAGGAAAGAAAATTCCCGTTATATCGACAATATAGAAAGCTGATGCTTACATTTTTATTAGATTTCTTTGTATAAACATACAAAACTTACTAACTCAATTTCACTGTCTAAAATCACTCATCTACAAATTAGGCTGAAAGCTTTTCGGCGAAATGTCAACCTACTTAGAAACACATTAGACTTATGAATAACTATGAATGACACATTAGACTTCTACATAGGTATCATTAGAAAGTTTAAAGTAGGTAGGTTGTACATATTCTTTCTATCTTCATTTCATAATAGGAACTCCTTTCGTATGAAAAGGACTGAAATTTGCTGAAAATATGCATGCTTTGTATTACGTCGCATTCAATAAAATACCTATACCTAGGCTTGCCAAACGTCCCGAATTGGCCGGGACAGTCCCGAATTTCAGGGGTGTCCCGGCGTCCCGTTCAGTTTTTAATTTTGGGGCGTTTTGTCCCGAATTTCCGTTTTTGTCCCAGAAAAAATTCGGGACGCGGGTACTCCAAGGAAAATGCCGGAAGCGACATATTCGGCAAAGTCGAGTCGCTAATGAATTACATTAAATATGAAGTAGCTAGAGATATATCTGCTCAGCATAATACACAAGGTAATATTATGTGCGAGGTTCCCTAGTCCCCGACACCGGGGCTTGCAGCCAAGGAGTATAACGAGGTTTTGCGGTTCTATGATTTACAAAAGAGCAATTTAAACTTTTCATCCCCACCCATCTACTGTTCCCATTCCCTCCCAACCGCCTTGGCCTGTGATCCCCTCCCATCTTAGCACCGCGTTCCTACTCCCCCTCAACCTCCCTCGCCTTCCCGTTCTCTTTCCCCAGTCTCCCCCTAAGTTACCTCTTCGTCTTGACTAATAAATAGCATAAAGTGTTGTTTAAGTTACATTCCCGTACATTCCCTCCCATCTTAGCACCGCGTTCCTACTCCCCCTCAACCTCCCTCGCCTTCCCTTTCTCTTTCCCCAGTCTCCCCCTAAGTTACCTCTTCGTCTTGACTAATAAATAGCATAAAGTGTTGTTTAAGTTACATTCCCGTACATATACGTACGGGGAGCTATGAAAAATGGCATCATGCAGTCATCTGTTACATGTACCTACCTCTTGGAACAGTTATATTAACCCCGATGTTTTATTTTCTGAGAAAGCTGCAAAGTTTTGTCTGGCTTTCCTAAGAGCTTTCCTCGGTACAGCTCATTGGTGTGTAGGGAAGATAAGAAGAAATCATAAGTAATATTTCTTATGCGTTATGGGACTTATGGGTATGTACATAATTATTCTCTAAATAATGCTTACATATGAACTTGAACACTTTGTGTCAAAGATGATAACAGCCATTAGGAAATCGATGAATAAGTAATCATTGCCGATATTACCAATTCGAAATTAGAACACCTTTCATCTTAATACACCCTGAGGTAAATCATAAATTATCTGAGAAAGATTCAACCTTTCCTAGGATACAGGTATGAGAGATCAGAGTGTGAAATTAATCTTGGAAAAATTCGCGGAAAATTTGGTTCAACCAAGCAAGGCAGTTTTTTTTAAGAGGTTTGACAGAGGGAACTGTAACTGCTAGGGTCTTATCGTCCCGAAATCGAAGAGAGAAGGAAGACAGGATAGGAGAAAGCCAGCCTGTTCCGAGAACGAACATCCCATCAGGATAAAATCCGCCCCGGGCGGGAATCGAACCCGCGGCATGGCGCTTACAAGGCAGACGCGCCACCAACCAAGCTAACTAGGCTGGCCAAGGCAAATTTATCACTAGTTATATCTGGAACATTTACAATATGTTACTATACGAGTACGTATAATATAGTAAGGATTGGCGCATAATAATATGATGATATGTTAGATATGTAATAACCATGTAAGAGTATATTACTTCCACTGATCCATATAATATATAATACGTGTATTACTGAACCATATGTGGCTTATGGTTTGGATGACTATCATTCACGGCTACGGAAGGGTGAGCAGAAAATCCTACCATAATCGCCTTAATAGTGCAAGGTCAGTTTGACCTACTGATAGATATGAATAGTCAGTCCATGATAGTAGTCATCAGGATTATATCACGGTGAAGTCCTCCAGAGCGGAACTCTACCTGTAATCTACTGTGTAATTAACACCGGGCTGTGAATTCAATCTGGACGTGATGTAATATGTCAGATGTTATCAATGTCACGAGATCTGAATCATCTGAATGTCATAATAATGACATGGTCTGGTGTTGATCTGAATCTAATCTTCGTCATCTTATACCTATTAAATGTCTCGAAATCTACTTGGACTGTAATCAAACAGTATCCAAACATTCTCAGAGGGTCAGAAACGTTTCAGCAGGAATTTGTATAACTTGGCGTTATTGTTTTCGGGTCGCCGGCTTTTAAAAGAACTTAAAGGCTTGTTAGAAAGCACTAATATTAGTGTTTACCTTTAATCTGGATTCTCTAACTGAACACTGCATATGCTTACTAGCAAATATTTCCCCCATTATTGTTCCCTCTCTTTTCACCCTTTGTCCCACACAAAGAAACAACTCTTCTCTTCGCTTTCTCCATGTTTTTCGCTCTTTATTTCTCTGCCGAACTTCTTTCTTCCCCATTCTTATTTCCCTTCCCTCTACTCCTTTTCCGCACTTTCTCTTTAATTCTCCGTCATTTTCTCTTTTCTCCTTTGTTCGTTATGCCCGTCTATTGTGCCAGTATTTCTCACGTAAAATATTATCTACCTCTTCAGTCTTGATTGGGATACCAGCACCCAATTCAGAGTTTAGGAGCTCCCCTTTTCCGCACTTTCTCTTTATTTCTCCGTCATTTTCTCTTTTCTGCTTTGTTCGTTATGCCTGTCTATTGTGCCAGTATTTCTCACGTAAAATATTATCTACCTCTTCAGTCTTGATTGGGATACCAGCACCCAATTCAGAGTTTAGGAGACAGGCGCCATTCTAAATTATTTGTAATCTATTTTAGGATACCTAGTTGAGTAGGTAAAATGATTTTGGAAAAAAAAGAGAGACACTCACTACCTTAATCTCTTTTGTATCACTTGAATGACAAACTTGAAAATTCCGTTCATGTGCGGAATTCAGTAGTCCTAAATACTGCACTCCGCACAGGAACCTCGTTAAAAAAGTCCCCCACTTTAACGTAATGTACCACTGAACTGGACAATCTCTGTCCACTTTGACAGAAGAGGTCGAACATGTTTTACCATGAGGAAGTTATCTCATGCATAAGAGACGCCTCTGTGTTTTCTCTGAGGAACTTGCAAAGTTTCCGAGCCCACCGTGAACAACATATTAATTAACATTTTTTTTATTTTTAATAATGTGAAATTCGTAGGTCTTTCTAGCGTGCAAAAACGGTTGTCCGGAGGCGAAAACAGAATGAATACAATAGAATCTCACACTTCACACCTGAAATAGAAATTCGACCTGTGGCTAGTATTCAAATTGGCCCGCCTGCCCCTGGCATGCTAAAGACAAAGCTATTTTACACTAATGAATTGCTTTCATTGCGCTGTGGGCTTTCAAAATTAGGTCAACTTTAGAAGCCATCTTAGGGAATTAACACAGCATGCTAAATATTTCGAGTTCGTTCTTTTTGGTACCGGTAAAAGAACTTTTCAAGCTTGAGCTGATATGCTAAATAAAGAAAAGTCCATTTTACATCAATGTCTAAGCTTTCATAGAGCTTCAGGCTTTCAAATCTTAGGGGCCTTCATCAGCAAATTCCATTAGGCCAGTTTCAATACTTTCTGAACTTACCATGGTGAAATCCCCCAATGTTCACAGGGACGGACCACTTGATATCGTCCTCTAGGGGCACCACCCCCAACCTCAAACCTACTTTACAACGTTCCAGATAGAAACCACCAACACTCTAGTAGCCCCCTCTTATTCCAGGCCCTATACAGAAAACATAAATGGTTGGTTCTCTCTCCTACAAGGATGAATGTTTACAACGTTGCCAGCATATATCCCTCAGGAGGACTTTTACAGAAGCTTGCAAAACACTTGGAGGTTAGGGAAAATAAATCCCGGGTAGCCAATGTCCTGAGGAGAGCTTTTGTCAATCTCTGCCCCAGTAGTGAAATGATTAGCAAAATGTATAACAATCATTATTACTGAAATGAACTCTTTCTAGGAAAGATATAAATTTCATGGTATCTAATTTCGTACCAGAATTTTCACCGTAATAATAGAATGTTTGGAATTTATAATACGTAAAATCTACAACAAAACAATCTTGTATAATAATAGATTTTAGGTAACTACACCTTGTTGGAATTTAGCAGTAATTAATTTTCATGTAACTAATAAGTGCTTAAGGTACAGCAAGGTAGAGACAAAAATCAAACCCATTTACTGATTTAAAGGGTACGTAGTTATAGTTAACGTAGTAAGCTGGTACTTACCCGTAAAAATACGTGTAAACACCTAGGGGCTAGGGGCAATATCAATTTAGTAATGGCCACAGTATTATTTTATCATTTTGTCGTACCTGAACCCTAAAGACCATACCCCTAAAATAGGTCATGTAAAGTTTTCTCTTTACCTAAATACCTATAGATGTAGGTATCTTTTGAACTAGGTAGCCATATTTCGAATTTCAATGTCCGACCTTAAAATATTTTTTGCATCTAGGTATTTTCTACCTACCTATTGCGATTTTTTTAAAAACTTAAGTTCATGCACTTCTAGAGCTTTCCATTTTTTTCCTTCCTCAAACTTATTACTTTCTATAGCGGAAAAAAAATATCATCTAAAAGTTTGTTTGTTTTTGTACTTTTTGCTATTAAAAATAATGCTACCCAACTTACGTATTTTTTCTCCTTCTTGTTTTTCCACGTTTTTGATTTCAATTCGTACAAAACTTTTCAATAACCATATAAACCTCCTTGTTGGAAAACTGCTCTACCTCTCAGCACATAATCAGATTCAATTTACATTTTTCTTATCCACTTTTCTCTGGAGCGAGCGGTCCTCAATTTTCTCCTTGTGTCTCGAGAGTTTTGATTTAATTAAACTGGATGGAAAAGGGTGAAAAAGAGGGCAAAAGGTTGGAAAGGGCCAGTTCTCTTGTATTGTTAGGTTATTCTTCGCCTGAACGAATATTGTGGTAGAGTACTTGAGATACGGAACATATGTTGTGGATATGGGATATAATACGGAACATGTAGCTTGGGTTATGTCGTCTCGTATAGTCATGTAGAGTACTTGAGATACGGAACATATGTTGTGGATATGGGATATAATACGGAACATGTAGCTTGGGTTATGTCGTCTCGTATAGTCAGAGGTAGGAGGGAAGGGATAATGTATGCTAATTGAAAATAGTGGATGTGACAGAATGTCGAATTGAATGAAACGTTGAAAAGAAAAGTATAGATATAATGTTGGATAGATATTAAATTGGATTTTGTCTATTCTGTATTATTACTTTTGAGGCAACAATCTATGTACCCTTTTCATCTTTCTTTCTTCCTAATAACAAAAGCTCCACAGATATAGGAAAGTAGGTACTTACTGATGTCATTGGGTATCCTATAAGTGGATTGTAAGTATCCATTGATATCTACTTCTCTATACGTATAACCTTTCAAGTACCAATTTCCAATTTGTGGTGCAAAATTACCAAAACACACACGTACCTCGTATTGAAGAAGTGTTCATGAACACTATTGTAAGTATCTACTCAAACTTGATGATTCATGCAATTGAATAAACGATGTTATCATAGTTTGAAACACAAGATGGTCACACAGTATATCCGCCTGTACCTACATCATTACAATCACATTTGTTTCCAGCTCCTTAACAACATCTACTTCTCTATACATATACCCTTTCAAGTACCAATTTGTGGTGCAAAATTACCAAAACACACACGTACCTCGTATTGAAGAAGTGTTCATGAACACTAGTGGAAGTATCTAGCTAGGTACTCAAACTTAATGTTTCATTCAATTGAATAAACGATGTCATCATAGTTTGAAACACAAGATGGTCACACAGTATATCCGCCTGTACCTACATCATTACAATCACATTTGTTTCCAGCTCCTTAACAATCTTAGCTTCTCTGAACATACAAAACTTACTAACTCGATTTCACTGTCTAAAATCACTCATCTTCAAATTAGGCTGAAAGCTTTTCGGCGAAATGTCAACCTACTTAGAAACACATTAGACTTATGAATAACTATGAATGACACATTAGACTTATAAATGATTTAACTACTCCAAGGAAAATGCCGGAAGCGACATATTCGGCAAAGTCGAGTCGCTAATGAATTACATTAAATATGAAGTAGCTAGAGATATATCTGCTCAGCATAATACACAAGGTAATATTATGTGCGAGGTTTCCAAGTCCCCGGCACCGGGGCTTGCAGCCAAGGAGTATAACGAGGTTTTGCGGTTCTATGATTTACAAAAGAGCAATTTAAACTTTTCATCCCCACCCATCTCCAAGGAAAATGCCGGAAGCGACATATTCGGCAAAGTCGAGTCGCTAATGAATTACATTAAATATGAAGTAGCTAGAGATATATCCTATTGTGTACTGATAAAATTCTCTCACTGCATATCAATTTCTTATCAGAACCAAGTATAGCAACATAAGCAATGATTACTGCACCGGGCAATAACGAAGTAACAACGTGGGAAGGTAAGTTAGTAAGTACTTTGGTAAGTGTATTGTAAGTATTTTAGTAAGTGTATTGTATTTTGTAGAGCAGACGATGAGAAAATTCGTGGGAAATTCCACGAAGTGCAAAATATGTATGTGGCACTCACTAGGTGAGTCAGTTCCAAGAATTGCTACTCATTCATTGCTTCACTTTCGCAGCCTCGTGCGCTCGTGCCTGAAACACTAAAACCAGGGCTGGATGCGGTATCCAACGATATCTTGAGAGAAATATGTCAGCAGGACTGGATTCGAATTACCATAGGTATTTGTCAGAACGTTTTTATTCGTTAGATTTGCAGCGTGGAACATCTGACATCTCCACTAATTTCAGTTTATTGTATACTAAAATCAATAATATCTTCTTTACAAAACTTGACATTTTCACCGACTATTGCTATTACTATAACGTGGAATAGATAATTGTAACTTGGCGTCTCCACTACTTTTCCTCATACTTTAGCATGGATAATCTGACATCTCCACTAATTCTACTGGTATGCAGGTAGGTACCTATTGTATGAGCCAAGATTTCCAAGAACTACCTGTTTGCATATTTCTATCCTGATAAGAAATTGAGAAATTACTTAACACATTGACCGCCACGGGGTGAATCTGTGCGAGACACCGTTGAATACTTTTATAGCGTGGGTCGCATATATGCGAGACGGTTCTAACTTAAAATGTGTGTCTCGCATATTTGCAACCCTCTACTGTGTATTTCAAATGGTATTCTGGAAGCCTGGCATGTTGAAAAAGGTGTAGTAATATTGATACAATACATGGAGGTAAACAAGGAAAATCAAGTTATCCTAAACTCTGAAGTAAGATAACTGTGAAGGTTTGAAGCCATCAATCAGTAGGTATCAACAACAACAACAACAACAACTTGGTTGAAGAGTTAAATAAACAGATATCTGCCTACCAGAGAGAGTACCTAATAATTTAAAGTAGTTAGAGCCAGATCACGATGCGGAGCACGATTCACAAAATTCTACCTGTTAATAGTTCAAAATTTAGGTACATTCACAACTTCTCCAGATTCCACACCTAATAGCTTTGGTTGAAGAGTTAAATAAACAGATATCTGCCTACCAGAGAGAGTACCTAATAATTTAAAGTAGTTAGAGCCAGATCACGGTGCGGAGCACGATTCACAAAATTCTACCTGTTAATAGTTCAAAATTTAGGTACATTCACAACTTCTCCAGATTCCACACCTAATAGCTTTAGATCTACTCTTGGTGAAAGTGTTCTGGATTACGTAAAATAAATAGAGTGTTACACGCGATCTATACAAATCTCGCCAATTCCATCACCGGGCAATAGGTTTCGTAATGAATCTAATGACCAATATCCTCCCAGCTTCTACATTATGCTTATCTAGATCATTGGATATTGCTAGACTAATTTCATTCTTCTCAGAGTCTCTTCCGCGGAAGTTACTTTCGCTCAATCTCTCTCTTGGTGTTGGAATTCACTTTGAAAGTTATCATTACGTTGGTCCGTGGCGCGTGGCAGCAGCGGTGCATTACGATGCCCACTAATCTAGGAATTGATGCTTTGATGCGGCCCAATACTATTGGAAATACTATTTTTTTTAATATAAATATTAATAATAAAAAATACTTGTCTTTATTATGAAAGAGACTTACCTACAATACTACTTTAATACGATGACATGGATAAGAGACTCGGAAGGAGTAATAGAGGACTTCTGGAAAATAGAACACTGGATAAAAGATAAGGGTTCTGATAAGGAACGAAGGAAAAAGATAATGGCGGATTAAAAAATAGAAAAGGTTGAATGTAAGATAAGATGAGACTAGACTAGATATTCTGGATGACAATATGAAAGGGAAACAATAACACAACAGTGAGAGTTGGAGACGATTATTAAAGACGATGCAATTTTCGACTTAACACATTCAAATTTCAAAGATAGAACTGATCCCCGGTAAAGAAATATTGATACACTGAGGAATCTCAGGATAATTCGAATCATGATGCCTCAGCAGGTGCTCCCGAAGTAGGATTCACAGGACTAAAGGACAAAGCAGGAACCAGAAGCTGTTAGATCGATGCTTTCTAGGAATAGGAACATTTGTCGATTTAGCAAGCCTCTTAGACCTACATAAGGTCATCAAACACTATATCAGTCAGAATTAGGAGACACTCACCACTCCAGCGACTCCAGCACTAGCAGTAGCATTTCCAGAAGATGATGCAGTCGGTTTGATGGTTACATGATAACTGACCACAATGTTATTACTGGTATATTACACGAGAAGAACCACGTGAGTTACCCAGAGCTTGACGGATGAGTGTGAGTAGCAGTGCACGTACTAGTAGTAATGGAAGTCATCAAGGAAAGAGGATTACTGAAGAGACTTATTAGCACCCGAGAATTAGAATGACGATTCTGTGGTGGTTACCCAAGGCCAGCCACTCAATATCAGGCAGACCTGACAGGCGGACCTGATCAGGTGTACCTGTCAGGTCTGCCTAGGGGTCGCAAATCCCGCACGTTTCCAATCCCGCGGGATCCCGCGCGGGATTTGGCCAATCCCGCGGGATCCAGCGCGGGATCCTTTAATACGATCCACACACTCTCAATATAAGTATTGATATTTATAGTGTGCTGTATGACACCAAAATAATCAAATCGAGTAGTACCTAGGATGTCTCTGTTTTGACGATGTCAGCTGTGGCAGTAAGGGAGGAACACCAGATGAGTCCGAGACTCCCAAATCATCCGATTGGGTCCCAACTCAAAAAAAGGACGCAACTCGGATGATAAATTTCAGAAATGGGACCCAAACCGGACGGACGCAACTCGGATATCACAGTCGGGACTCAAGTCAGATCCCCCCGGCAGTAAGAGGTATTTATTTACCTAAATATTTGTCTATAGCAATACATATACATTTCGATAGGCAATGTCTTCTTATCTAATGTTTACTCAGCTTATCACGTTCGCTCCCCTGTCTACTGAGCCCTAGATGACACCTCCCTTTGATTTGTAAGGTAATCTAGGAGGGAGTGGTTTCAGGGTATATTGACAGGATGTTAATTGGTAAATACACCTGTAAAATTAATTCGATAAAGAACTCACCCCAATAAATAGAATTTTTTGACAGAAAACAGAATCAAGTGTTCTTCCTTTACAAAATGAATACACGATTAGGGAGGGAGTATTGCTATGATTCTTCACCTCAATTCGAACATTTCTAGGCCGCTGGCTGCTACGAATTCGGTGTTCTGATTTGAAGGTACACTTGTGGCTTATAATTATATTTCATGTGGTGTATTGGTGTGGGATATGTAGATCAGTTGAGTAATCACAGCTAGGCCGCAATTTTATCGTGGCTTAAAATTATGATCGTAAAATTGTATATTGCGATGTAGATGGACTACATGTGAGTGATGAATGTATGTAGATCAGTTGAGTAATCACACCTAGGCCGCAATATTATCGTGGCTTAAAATTATGATCGTAAAATTGTATATTGCGATGTAGATGGACTACATGTGAGTGATGAATGTATGAATGACCGTGTAATGTGTAGATCAGTTGAGTAATCACACCTAGGCCGCAATTTTATCGTGGCTTAAAATTATGATCGTAAAATTGTATATTGCGATGTAGATGGACTACATGTGAGTGATGAATGTAGTGACATTCGGATTCAGGGAAGAAACTTCTCTTGAATACTGAATATGGAATTTGACACCAAAAAATACCTACCTAAATCAAAAAACTATATCCGTGCATCGCTTTTCATTATTATTTTTAAAGAGGTTTGATAGAGGGAACTGTAACGGCTAAGGTCTTGTGGTCCCGAAAGCTCTTAGGGAAGGAATACAGAGGATAGGAGAAAGCTGTTCCGAAGTATGCATCGCATTGAACTATCTTGCGAATTTCCCCCAGTGGTTGCCACTGTGGCGATGAAAATCTGTGGCATCAAATTTATGCCATGAGATTGAATTTGAATTCAGAGTAGTGGGCCTTACTCCTCCAAAATACTATTTACTCTGCATTTTTCCCAAAAATCAATGTTTTTAGCATTTTTTCCATTCTCCAAAGCCAACTAGATATCGACGATAGTAGCTATCATTAGGAATAGTTCTCATTTAGAATGACGATCTCAACATATCAAACCTATCCGATAAAGGCGTAAACTTTTGCTTACTGCAAGAGGGGGATCTAATTGACAATCCTACAACAGATTCCATGTGTTTGTTCACTGTTTCCTCTTGTAGTTGTATCCAGTTCTATGAATATAATTTGTGAGTACCTCATGAAACGTGAATTGTGACGGAACTCTCAGATTCTCATTGGTACACAACTACAGTACTACACACATTTATTCTGGATTTAAATCAAGTATTCAACAGAGATATGAGTTCCAGAAAATGAGTAGAATAAAATGTGAATAAGTATTTATTTCAGGTATACCTAGTGACCTATTGCATGCGACTTCCATTCAAGATCACATTATTAACTTTAGAAATAAAGTACTTACAGTACCTACAAATGATTTTTACACATATTAGCAAACTCTTTCACTACCCATATGTAGGTAGTTCCCATTTGAGAAACATTATTGCAGACGCTTGGGTAGAAATAAACTTTCAAGAAAAGGAGGCCAGGCCTATTTTAAAGTCGTCTCGGAAAATGCAAAGGGAGTCGGGGACCGTACTCCGGCGGTATTCCAGACAGCACTAGACAAAGTCTGGGGCTCCAAACAGCCCCTGTTATTTTTATACGTCAAGAGCTTTCGAAACAGTTCGTGCAATATTTCCCTGCGTGCTGACAGCTATTGCTGAAATCTGGAGACAACAGTATGGATGATTTATTTCGGCACAGTGTGTTTTGTTTCAGCTAATTGCTTTCTATGTGGGTGGCGAATGACTGGGTAGTGAGGACAGAGAGAGAGAGAGAGAGAGAGAGAGAGAGAGAGGATATTGTGTTGGTGGATGTGCCAAATTTTCCTCGTAATAAAAAAGTTGAAATAGGTAGGTATATGTGGGTACCTATTAGAAATTACTATACGGAGTAAAAGTTGATTAGGTATTGTACATATTCAATAGGATTGCAGGATTGTAGTACTGGATAACTGTGTACCTATTACCAATGTTATGTTGTCAGATATTAATATACCTACGTGAACTCACAATCCGGGCTGCATTATTTGACTGCCAAAGTTTTTCCATACCTAATTCACATAAATTCTTATCATATAGGTAAATGCATATCATTAAAAGTATTTGAAAATATCTAATAATTAATAATGAAAAATATTTCTACCAAAAAACAAATTCCTCGAGTTCATTTAAAATTATGATAATTTTGAAAAACATAAAATTAAACATTTATAAATACCTAGTAAACTTTATTAGAGGGGGCATACATTCCTCAGCCTAAATATACCTTCCTCTATTATCAGGAATTTCGTGGATTTCGGAATGTTGCTGAGGAATTTCATAGAATAACTCTCCAGAGATCCTCTGAGGTCGTTCACTATTTGACCAAGGAGCCCGCTCATGTTGGTTAGCAGTAAATTACGAGATTTGTCAACACACCAACACACGTAAGGAGAACATTTGGAGATGGAATCTCAGAAACCTCTTTAGATTTTGAGGAATTCGGAGTGTTTGAACTGTTTGAATATTGTGTTCAACTTCAATGACTTGGACACCTAGTAGGTAATAAATTTAATAGTAGGTTTAACTAATGCAATAACCCATATACCTAACACTGTTTAATAGACACTAATATCGAGCGAAATCACTAATCCAGCGATATCACATCAAAAAGAATCTCCTCAAAGAAGATGGTTGTTGGTATGCTCATAGTTACCATAGACAAGTTGTAAGTAGGTATTGCCTACCGCTAATTGTATTCTCCTGTTCATAATTTAACAAGAAGCAACATATCATTTTATGGAGCGTTGTTTTGTGCAGCAACTTTGAGACAATGGGCATACGAAGATAGACCATAGGTTTGAAATTTATAGCGGAAGATTTTCAATAAATTTCTCGCGGCATGATTATCATTTTGTATATGCCAGCCTAGTTAGCTTAGTTGGTAGTGCGTCTGCCTTGTAAGCGCTAGGCCGCGGGTTCGATTCCCGCCCGGGGCGGATTTCAGTCTTTCTTTTGTACTTTAATGTATCTCTTCTTGTACCAACGTTATCATCTTCCTTTGGCTTTTATTTCTTCATCTTCCCCTTCTTCTCCGTTCTTCTGCAACAGATTTTCTTTGACGTCTCGAATCTGTGTCGTGTGTCTTACCACATTTGCACAAAAAGGAGCTTTGTGTAGGTAATAATTTAATAAATAGTTATAATAATGAATTTACAGCAAATGGTTTTTTTCGTACAAAGAAAATTCTGTCATGTGTTACCGATAGAACATGGGTACCTTCAAGTTCAATATCAAAATGGCACATGTGATATAGGGTACCTAAATAATTGATAGCTTGCTCGGATGTAAATTGCAAACGAAAGTATCAAATACATGGTTTGATCAGCTACAAATTTGGGACTATGATTCGGTTCGATTATTCCACATGAGACAAAGTCAAACTGGATTTGAAAGAGAATAAGTTGGAAATCAGCCACGCCCAAAACCGAGGCGCATGGTAGAGGTTGATTCAAAATGTAGAACCCACTTGAATGGGAAAAGACATAATAAAATAAGACGAAGAGAGAACCTGATGGACTGTTAATTTGGTCAGCCACTTACTACATATTAGGTAGACCAGACAGGCGGACCTGATCAGGTATCCTGTCAGCTCTACCTGGCGTTAGAATCCTTAGATTCTCTCTTCGCAATTTCTTCTCACTTTTTTCCCCGATTGAACTTGATACTTGACCACGTGGGAAATCCGTGGGATTCCGAACGAAATCCGTGGGATTCCGAACGAAAATCCCATGGACCATGTTAATTCTCGGCCTTGTTTCATTTGTAATACCAAGCTTCTACCGTGGCCACGTCAGGGATCTCGAGGAACAGTGACACAAGTCGAAAAGAAGTGGACTTGATTCGATCTTTCTTGGGTTGAACCAACCTCAGTACGCCAGCCTAGTTAGCTTGGTTTGTAGCGAGTCTGCCTTGTAAGCGCTAGGCCTCGGGTTCGATTCCCGCCCGGGGTGGTTTTTTATCCTGAACGGATTATATTCGTTCTCGGAGCGGCTGTCTTCCTTCTCTCTTCAATTTTGGGACGATAAGACCTTAGCAGTTAAATTTCCCTCTATTAAACCTCCAGTCCAGTTGTGAGAGCGATTAGACTTCTAATTTGGAGATTTGTGATTCAAGATCAAGTAAAGTCATAAAATTTAGGATCTTGATTGGACAAAGGGATTTAGGAAAGACATATTTGGTGAATCTCTTCCCAGTGTCACTTTTCCCAGCATTGCTCTATCTCCGTGGCTATTTGACCAGGACACAGAATCAAGGAGCTGCTCTGTTTGAATAGAATCAATTGAATTGCTTAGCCTGGTCTTCTTGTTTACATAATTGCCGTGACTATTTCCCTCTAGGTTCTAGCCTTGATGACGTCTTGATACTTCTTGGTATGCTGTATGTAGATCTTTGTTCATACCTCTAATCTCTAGTGACCACATAGTTGCCTAAAGCTGGAATTCTCTTGTAATCATAATGGAATTTGCCAAGCTGCCGTGGAATTTGCCAGCTTTTGTGATCAAGCAAAATTGTGTAATTTAAAATGATTGGACTTTATCATCCACAAAGGCAATTTGGGGAGCCTTTTCCTCGACAGTTACTTTCGATACTCACTGGTATTGCAGAATAAGGAATGTGGGTTATTATTTTAATATCAAAAATGAACCAGAGACCTTTTCGTAAACTCAACAACAATCAGATTACAAACTTTCACACCTTTATAGGTAGGTAAAACTTACAAAACCAACCTATTATGCAGCCACACGCTAGTAGATTAGAACTAGATGGTACATACCTAGATATAATGGATATTTAAGAACAATCCTATTTCATCCTAAGGCTATAGCATTGCGCAATACCTTTCTATTTACTCTAGTTTGAAATGACCAAATTACCAACAGTAACATGGACAACTGCCTGAAGGAAGGAGTGGTATTAGAGGTTTGCCAGTTGTAAAAGTAAACAGCAGATATTATTAGCTTAAGGTACAGCAAGGTAGAGACAAAAATCAAACCCATTTACTGATTTAAAGTATACGTGGTTAACGTAGTAAGCTGGTACTTACCCGTAAAAGTTGATAAATACGGGTAAATACCTAGGGGCTAGGGGCAATATCAATTTAGTAATGGCCACAGTATTATTTTGTCATTTTGTCGTACCTGAACCCTAAAGACCATACCCTTAAAATAGGTCATGTAAAGTTTTCTCTTTACCTAAATACCTATAGATGTAGGTATCTTTTGAACTAGGTAGACATATTTCGAATTTCAATGTCCGACCTTAAAATAATTTTTGCATCTAGGTATTTTCTACCTACCTATTGCGATTTTTTTTAAAACTTAAGTTCATGCACTTCTAGAGCTTTCCATTTTTTTCCTTCCTCAAACTTATTACTTTCTATAGCGGAAAAATAGAAAGTAAAAAATATCATCTAAAAGTTTGTTTGTTTTTGTACTTTTTGCTATTAAAAATAATGCTACCCAACTTACGTATTTTTTCTCTTTCTTGTTGCTATTATTATTAAAAATTATTTTATTTTTACTTTCTATTACTACAGTATAGCGGAGCTATACTAGTAATGAAACTATTGCAATCGGTCCAAATTTTCAAAATCGGGAAATGGTTGGAAATATCCGTTTTGGGATCCCCTGATGTCAAAAAAGTAGTTTTTGTCCCATGGTCTGTACGTATGTATGTACCACAGGTTTAAATGGGAAAAGGTTGTATACAAAATATCTCAAGACCGGTTTGTGCTCATGGTCTGTACGTAGTGTACGTATGTATGTATGTACGTATGTATGTATGTACGTGTGTAGTGTGTACTACAGGTTTAAATGGGAAAAGGTGGTATACAAAATATCTCAAGAACGGTTTGTCCTAGAGCGATGAAATTTGGTATGCTATCCCGGTATGGTCCAAGGACGCGACTGTAACAATTTGGCAAAAATCGGATAGTCACCCATCCTGATATTAACCAAAGTAATTGTTGCTTAACCCTCATTTCGTGGAAAATGTAGAAAAGGTTGTGAACAAAATATCTCAAGAACGGTTTGTAGTAGAGAAATGAAATTTGGTATGCTATCCCGTTTCTAATGTTGCCCAATCACGTTCAGACTGTCTGACAGACCTAGGTCTGTCAAAGGAGCAGCTTTTTAGTCCGTCCTTCCTTTATTATTACAATAGTAATAAAAGGGACGGACTATTGTATTCGCTTCGGTGTCGTCTGTCTGTCTGTTCCCATAGAAGGACTTATCCAAACCTGGTCGACCTATGTATCTTAGCTATGCTTGTGGGGATTTTATTTTGAAACAAAAGCTGAACATTTCAAGCTCTAACCCTTCTGTTCTTATGTTTCCAGGAATATTGTGAATGCTCTTGTGTCAAGCATCGTTATATTCCACCTTGGGAGGGCTAAAAAATTCCTGGAGGGACGGGCCCAGCTTTTTCGAATAATATTGCCATGATATTACTCGTAGCACACCTTCGTAGGTAATGGAGTATACAACATGAAAAATAAGAATACATAATATACATACATAGAGCCATAGAGGTACTCATACATATTACAAATAAAACTTTTAAATTTTACTCCAAATATTTCGAGCGTTTTATTGGGGGAAAAAATCCGTCACGCACTTCCAACATTTTGTAATATCGAAAGTTTAATTATTTATTAATTAATCGAGTTTTCTATTAATTGGAAAATAATAGAACTCCTCTACAGGTTTTACATTATTGCATGCAGTTTCCTCTTTGAATTTTGAATGCAGTTTCCCGTTCGAACTTTTCCATTCACTGAACAAAATATTTTAATAACGCTTTGTTCCATTAATTACATTTTTTTTTTTTTTTTTTTAATTTTTTCTGATCAACTGACTATAAGTTTCTACAACTACAAGTATTTCCTCCTGGTTCTCTTCCTAACACCCTACACAAGATTGGAATCCCAGTGGCACTTGTTCACCATCTTGACTCAACATGATTTCACGTGTCGATTACAAATCTATTTGTCTCAACATTCTCAGCCAAGGATGAGTTTGATCATCAAGTTCAGTTTCTGGTGGTTGGCAGAGTTGATCATGTTCTACGCCAGTCCTGTGTACACTCTCAAAGTATTGGTGTATGGTGTTTATTCATTAGAAGCACTTCTGCGGATATGTTGCAACTCGTAGAAGAAATGGGAAGGATGTCCTACCTACTCTGTTCACAGAACCTTTTTCACAATCTCTGGAAAAATATTCTTGTATACGTATGTCGTATACAGTCCAGTAGTACGTATAAAAAATTCTCTAGTCTCAATAGAGTTCACAAGGTATAATATTGGACTATTGTAGAAAGGTACCCTGCGGTACGGAAAAATTCGAGCGAATTTTAGAATTAACGAAAATGTTTACAATAATTTTGAGCCGTTGGGGAAAAAAAGTTTACAACTCTATCCGCAAATCTGAAATTCAATTTTCATGAAAAACTTTTTGATGTTATTAGAGAATTCATTGCTGTTATACTCCTACGTACTGGAAAAGTAGATAATGCATGACTTTTGATAGCCTCTGGAGCAAATGTTTAATGGAAGTGGGTAAAACTTTGACCAAATTTAGACACCCAATTCAACCACAAAAAAAAAAAAAACATGGTAAAACACTCTAAAATCTATGCATAGCATTTTGAAGCTGGTACCTTAATTAAGATACCTATGGATTAGAGAAATCAAAAGGTATTCACAAAGTGTCAAAAGGAAAATGGATTATCACGTTAATTGAATAACAAAGCAATTTTCTTTTAATTGCAAAAGTGTATTTACACATGGATAAGTGTTCTTTACGTCTGGAACAATGTCAAATCAGTTAGGCTATGCTGTTCTTGTTCCATGTTCTATATTTCTGGTCTGCGGTTTGTTTCTTCTAAGTCACAATGAGTTGGGGGTTTTGAAAAGAGTAGCAATACTGTTCCTTCATCTCTACCGAGTTAATTAAACAAGCTAGCATTAATACAGTGCGGTTGATCACCCTTCCACCTCTACCTTCCTACCCTTTGCTGTAAAACTATTCACCAGTCTTTCTTTTGTACTTTAATGTATCTCTTCTTGTACCAACGTTATCATCTTCCTTTGGCTTTTATTTCTTCATCTCCCCCCTTCTTCTCCGTTCTTCTGCAACAGATTTTCTTTGACGTCTCGAATCTGTGTCGTGTGTCTTACCACATTTGCACAAAAAGGAGCTTTGTGTAGGTAATAATTTAATAAATATGGGGGCCCGCGACTCTCCAACTAATTGTTACAGCTGCGGAACTCACCCGGTCGATCATTTGGTGGATGCTGCGGTCGCGTCGGGACTACCGGGAGCGAATGTTAAACGGAGTCGAATGAGGGAGGAATCCGTCGGGCGCGCCTGGACTAGTCGCGAGAAGAGGAGAGGTGGTGGTGGCCGCCGGCCGCGGGCGCGCGCGAGCGGACTAGTCGGCAGGGCGGACTAGACCGAGATGGAGGTATAGCACAGGGCACCGACTGGTGAATGTGTCAGAGTCGGCACCCGAGAGGGAGAAGCAGAATGAAAATGAGTACAGAAAAGGGGGAGTGCCACCCCAGCTCGAAAAAATGAGCGGTAGAAGGGACGCGGAGCCAAAGGACCCGCGCAAGAGCTTGAATAAGAGAAAGTTTAGAGACAACTGAAACAGAGTACGACCTATTAGCTTGGCTTAGTATCAGGGTTTAAACATCGATTAGTTTGGTACATTTGTTATCAAACTATGAAAAACCGTTCGATAGTTAATAGAATCCATGGATATGAGTGTACGACGGTAAAACTACTATGGATGTGTCGGTAAAACCTGATCTCCATGGGTACAGAGTAGGAGCCATTGTGTGTACTGTCTTAAAAGAAACATGCGTTTTTTTTGGTAAAACGACATTTAAGTAATAATATTTGATGC
>NW_007377680.1:187427-200342 GCF_000475195.1 Diaphorina citri
CTTCGCGGGTTTCGCGATTATGTTCGCGGATTTCGCGATTATGTTCGCGGATTTCGCGATTATGTTCGCGGATTTCGCGAGTGACCACAATACATAGTTGCTTAAAGCTGGAATTCTCTTGTAATCATAATGGAATTTGCCAAGCTGCTGTGGAATTTGCCAGCTTTTGTGATCAAGCAAAATTGTGTAATTTAAAATGATTGGACTTTATCATCCACAAAGGCAATTTGGGGAGCCTTTTCCTGGACAGCTACTTTAGATACTCCCGGGTATTGCAGAATAAGGAATGTGGGTTATTATTTTAATATCAAAAATAAACCAGAGACCTTTTCGTAAACTCAACAACAATCAGATTACAAACTTTCACACCTTTATAGGTACCTAGGTAAAACTTACAAAACCAACCTATTATGCAGCCACACGCTAGTAGATTAGAACTAGATTGTACATACCTAGATATAATGGATATTTAAGAACAATCCTATTTCATCCTGAGGCTATAGCATTGCGCAATACCTTTCTATTTACTCTAGTTTGAAATGACCAAATTACCAACAGTAACATGGACAACTGCCTGAAGGAAGGAGTGGTATTAGAGGTTTGCCAGTTGTAAAAGTAAACAGCAGATATTAGCTTAAGGTACAGCAAGGTAGAGACAAAAATCAAACCCATTTACTGATTTAAAGTATACGTGGTTAACGTAGTAAGCTGGTACTTACCCGTAAAAGTTGATAAATACGGGTAAATACCTAGGGGCTAGGGGCAATATCAATTTAGTAATGGCCACAGTATTATTTTATCATTTTGTCGTACCTGAACCCTAAAGACCATACCCCTAAAATAGGTCATGTAAAGTTTTCTCTTTACCTAAATACCTATAGATGTAGGTATCTTTTGAACTAGGTAGCCATATTTCGAATTTCAATGTCCGACCTTAAAATATTTTTTGCATCTAGGTATTTTCTACCTACCTATTGCGATTTTTTTAAAAACTTAAGTTCATGCACTTCTAGAGCTTTCCATTTTTTTCCTTCCTCAAACTTATTACTTTCTATAGCGGAAAAAAAATATCATCTAAAAGTTTGTTTGTTTTTGTACTTTTTGCTATTAAAAATAATGCTACCCAACTTACGTATTTTTTCTCCTTCTTGTTGCTGTTATTATTAAAAATTATTTTATTTTTTATTATTATTTTAATTATTAATATTTATAATTACTTTGATACTGTGAACTTTTCTTACCGGCACTGTTATTCTCTTTAGAAAACATATTTTGATATTTGTGCTTTTAGAAATTTTTTCAAAAAAAAAGTTCAATTTTTGGACACTTTTTAATGATCCCTCATTACATGGGGAGTATTTTAAGATAGGAAATTTTCGACCAAAAATCGGCCGCCGTAGGCGGCTCAGGCTCGGGACTTAGAAAAATTTTCATTTTTTTTTTTTTTTTTTTCAAATACGTATTCCGCAAATGTAATAGAAAGTCGTGTGATGTTCACACCAAATTTTTTATTATTATTTTAATTATTAATATTTATAATTACTTTGATACTGTGAACTTTTCTTACCGGCACTGTTATTCTCTTTAGAAAACATATTTTGATATTTGTGCTTACATATAAAATAACTGTTATATTCCAGGGCAGTGCTGAATATTACCTACAGTTTTTAATTTATCCTGAACCATAAGAAGTTTCTCTGTAATAGTTCTGTTGCTGTTCTTCTAATGTTGCCCAATCACGTTCAGACTGTCTGACGGACCTAGGTCTGTCAAAGGAGCAGCTTTTTCGAATATTATTGGCATGATATTACTCGTAGCACACCTTTGTAGGTAATGGAGTACCTATACAACATGAAAAATAAGAATACATATAATACATACATACATAGAGGTACTCATACATATTACAAATAAAACTTATAAATTTTACTCCAAATATTTCGAGCGTTTTACTGGGGGGAAAAATCCGTCACGCACTTCCAACATTTTGTAATATCGAAAGTTTAATTATTTATTAATTAATCGAGTTTTCTATTAATTGGAAAATACTATTTCGAGTTCGTTCTTTTTGGTACCGGTAAAAGTACTTTTCAAGCTTGAGCTGATATGCTAAATAAAGAAAAGTCCATTTTACATCAATGTCTAAGCTTTCATAGAGCTTCAGGCTTTCAAAATATTTCGAGTTCGTTCTTTTTGGTACCGGTAAAAGAACTTTTCAAGCTTGAGCTGATATGCTAAATAAAGAAAAGTCCATTTTACATCAATGTCTAAGCTTTCATAGAGCTTCAGGCTTTCAAATCTTAGGGGCCTTCATCAGCAAATTCCATTAGGCCAGTTTCAATACTTTCTGAACTTACCATGGTGAAATCCCCCAATGTTCACAGGACGGACCACTTGATATCGTCCTCTAGAGGCACCACCCCCAACCTCAAACCCACTTTACAACGTTCCAGATAGAAACCACCAACACTCTAGTAGCCCCCTCTTATTCCAGGCCCTATACAGAAAACATAAATGGTTGGTTGACGGACCACTTGATATCGTCCTCTAGGGGCACCACCCCCAACCTCAAACCTACTTTACAACGTTCCAGATAGAAACCACCAACACTCTAGTAGCCCCCTCTTATTCCAGGCCCTATACAGAAAACATAAATGGTTGGTTCTCTCTCCTACAAGGATGAATGTTTACAACGTTGCCAGCATATATCCCTCAGGAGGACTTTTACAGAAGCTTGCAAAACACTTGGAGGTTATGGAAAATAAATACCGGGTAGCCAATGTCC
The DNA here is from genome assembly GCF_000475195.1 of Diaphorina citri. Lineage (NCBI taxonomy): Eukaryota > Metazoa > Arthropoda > Insecta > Hemiptera > Psyllidae > Diaphorina > Diaphorina citri. Next base: position 190,213 of record NW_007377680.1, read on the forward strand.
TGAGGAGAGCTTTTGTCAATCTCTGCCCCAGTAGTGAAATGATTAGCAAAATGTATAACAATCATTATTACTGAAATGAACTCTTTCTAGGAAAGATATAAATTTCATGGTATCTAATTTCGTACCAGAATTTTCACCGTAATAATAGAATGTTTGGAATTTATAATACGTAAAATCTACAACAAAACAATCTTGTATAATAATAGATTTTAGGTAACTACACCTTGTTGGAATTTAGCAGTAATTAATTTTCATGTAACTAATAAGTATGAGGCAATTTTCATGGTATCTAATTTCGTACCAGAATTTTCACCGTAATAATAGAATGTTTGGAATTTATAATAGGTACGTAAAATCTACAACAAAACAGTCTTGTATAATAATAGATTTTAGGTAACTACACCTTGTTGGAATTTAGCAGTAATTAATTTTCATGTAACTAATAAGTATGAGGCAATCTCAAATCCAACAATGATAATTATTTTAAAATTTAGTTCTGTAGCTCGTAGCTACAAATTCAAGCAAAATCCAATGTTTGCTGGGCTAGAATAGAATGACAATTTAAACTTGATATCCGCATCACTGTTTTCCAGTTACACTGTACACTTTTCAACAATGAACACTGAGTTTGTTTAGGCATCAAAGTTTATTGACGATTCAAACTTGATATCCGCATCACTGTTTTCCAGTTACACTGTACACTTTTCAACAATGAACACTGAGTTTGTTTAGGCATCAAAGTTTATTAGGTCTTTCTTTTGTACTTTAATGTATCTCTTCTTGTACCAACGTTATCATCTTCCTTTGGCTTTTATTTCTTCATCTCCCCCCTTCTTCTCCGTTCTTCTGCAACAGATTTTCTTTGACGTCTCGAATCTGTGTCGTGTGTCTTACCACATTTGCACAAAAAGGAGCGCTATGTTGCAGGTTATGTTGTAGGTTTTGTAATAAAAACAGAAATTAGTTAGCTTTAAATTTTAGTTGGCTTTTTCCGATGAGCTATTTAGGAAGGAAAGTGTCCCCCTGAGGCCCTGAGGTAATACTTTTATGACTTACAACATGTTTACAAAATTACCTAAATAATATAACTATGTAACCTAATATATAATATGTAAGTATTGGAAACTCATGTTTTCTTTTGATTCATATTATCTCTTCGAATGCCAATCTCAGTATTTTAAGCATCATGTCCAATAATGTACCACATGTACCAGATGTTACAGATGTACCTACTCCTACAAGGCTACAACCAAATGATACCCTATGAATCATGAACCTATTGTGTACTGATAAAATTCTCTCACTGCATCTCAATTTCTTATCAGAAGCAAGTATAGCAACATAAGCAATGATTACTGCACTGGGCAATAACCAAGCAACAACGTGGGAAGGTAAGTTAGTAAGTACTTTGATAAGTGTATTGTAAGTATTTTAGTGGATAAGTGTATTGTATTTTGTAGAGCAGACGATGAGAAAATTCGTGGGAAATTCCACGAAGTGCAAAATATGTATGTGGCACTCACTAGGTGAGTCAGTTCCAAGAATTGCTACTCATTCATTGCTTCACTTTCGCAGCCTCGTGCCTGTAACACTAAAACCAGGGCTGGATCCGGTATCCAACGATATCTTGAGAGAAATATGTCAGCAGGACTGGATTCGAATTACCATAGGTATTTGTCAGAACGTTTTTATTCGTTAGATTTGCAGCGTGGAACATCTGACATCTCCACTAATTTCAGTTTATTGTACACTAAAATCAATAATATCTTCTTTACAAAACTTGACATTTTCACCGACTATTGCTATTACTATAACGTGGAATAGATAATTGTAACTTGGCGTCTCCACTACTTTTCCTCATACTTTAGCATGGATAATCTGACATCTCCACTAATTCTACTGGTATGCAGGTAGGTACCTATTGTATGAGCCAAGATTTCCAAGAACTACCTGTTTGCATATTTCTATCCTGATAAGAAGTTGAGAAATTACTTAAAGAAGTCACAGCAGACACACAGATTATGAAAGCTTCTCTCAGTTATCTTTTTCCGTGAAACATATTTTGCACATTTCGAATTAATATATAGGTCAAATGCAGTGTGCCCTCATTTGGCTTATTAGATAGGGACATGATTGCCATGGATTCCAGGAAAATATACAGGTTATAGATATCTACATAATAATTTATTTATTTATTACTTTGCTGCACAAAGTTTAAAACAATACGTTCCTTTCTTGTTGGAGAAAACAGAGTTACCTCGCTCTACAAAAACAAATTTATACGAAAGAAGAACAAGAACAAAAAAAATGTCAATGAGGAAGAAGTTGAGAGAAAGGGCAAGAGAGAAAGAAATAGAAGGAGACAGAGAAAGAAAGAAAGAGAAGAGAGAGAGAGGTGGAAAAAGTGAGAGAGAGTGAGCGATGGAAGAAAAATTTGTAAATTTTTCACGTAAAACAAGATAATACTAGCAAATATTATAGTAAGGATTGGCGCATAATAATATGATGATATGTTAGATATGTAATAACCATGTAAGAGTATATTACTTCCACTGATCCATATAATACGTGTATTACTGATCCATATGTGGCTTATGGTTTGGATGACTATCATCCACGGCTACGGAAAGGTGAGCAGAAAATCCTACCATAATCGCCTTAATAGTGCAAGGTCAGTTTGACCTACTGATAGGTATCTTTAAAAATTTAATATATTAAAATCTTATAACATTCTTCTTTCGAAAAAAAAGTCTTTTTTTGTTCTTCGTGGAATCGTGAAAGCAGGATAAAGGGAAGGCAGGAAACTCGTTTTATTTTTAAAAGGAAAAAATCTGGTGTAAACATCACACGACTTTCCTTATCCTATTGAATGATGCTTGTCTTCAGTCTTGATTGGGATACCAGCACCCAATTCAGAGTTTAGGAGACAGGCGCCATTCTAAATTATTTGTAATCTATTTTAGGATAGTTGAGTAGGCAAAATGATTTTGGAAAAAAGAGAGACACTCACTCACCTTAATCTCTTTTGTATCACTTGAATGACAAACTTGAAAATTCCGTTCATGTGCGGAATTCAGTACCTAGTCCTAAATACTGCACTCCGCACAGGAACTTCGTTAAAAAAAGTCCCCCCACTTTGACGTAATGTACCACTGAACTGGACAATCTCTGTCCACTTTGACAGAAGAGGTCGAACATGTCTTACCATGAGGAAGTTATCTCATGCATAAGAGACGCCTCTGTGTTTTCTGTGAGGAACTTGCAAAGTTTCCGAGCCCACTGTGAACAACATATTAATTAACATTTTTTTTTTTTTAATAATGTGAAATTCGCCTCCAGAGCGGAACTCTACCTGTAATCTACTGTGTAATTAACACCGGGCTGTGAATTCAATCTGGACGTGATGTAATATGTCAGATGTCATCAATGTCACGAGATCTGAATGTCATAATAATGACATGGTCTGGTGTTGCTCTGAATCTAATCTTCGTCATCTTATACCTATATGCCTCGAAATCTACTTGGACTGTAATCAAACAGTATCCAAACATTCTCAGAGGGTCAGAAACGTTTCAGCAGGAATTTGTATAACTTGGTGTTATTGTTTTCGGGTCGCCTGATTTTAAAAGAACTTAAAGGCTTGTTAGAAAGCACTAATATTAGTGTTTACCTTTAATCTGGATTCTCTAACTGAACACTGCATATGCTGTTCTTTCTCCAAGTCATGTCACAGACAGAGAGCTTATCATGTGGCTTTATCGCTGTAATGGAAGTAACCAAAATACCTTTAAGAACTCGTACAGGGGTTAGGACAGGAGGAAATGGAATGCTGGACTAAATGGACTTACTTTCTTACTCACAGATCTCATGTGTAACGCAGTAGGATTACTCTCAGAACTTAAAGGCTTGTTAGAAAGCACTAATATTAGTGTTTACCTTTAATCTGGATTCTCTAACTGAACACTGCATATGCTGTTCTTTTTCCAAGTCATGTCACAGACAGAGAGCTTATCATGTGGCTTTACCGCTGTAATGGAGGTAACCAAAATACCTTTAAGAACTCGTACAGGGGTTAGGACAGGAGGAAATGGAATGCTGGACTAAACGGACTTACTTTCTTACTCACAGATCTCATGTGTAACGCAGTAGGCATTACTCTTCATAAGTCGCAGAATGACTTGACACTTGTGGTTCATTAGGATAGACAATTTGGTGACTCAGTTGAGTCAAGGTTAGGACAGGAGGAAATGGAATGCTGGACTAAACGGACTTACTTTCTTACTCACAGATCTCATGTGTAACGCAGTAGGCATTACTCTCCATAAGTCGCAGAATGACTTGATACTTGTGGTTCATTAGGATAGACAATTTGGTGACTCAGTTGAGTCAAGGAGTCAATTCTAAATTGTCATTCATAAACGAAACATTAGACTACTTGAGTCAAGGAGTCAATTCTCAATTGTCATTCATAAACGAAACATTAGACTAGATCTCAACAGCAGGTTGCTGATACGATTTCGTCACAGAAATGGACATAGGAGGGGGAGATACTCCCCCACATTGTCAGTTCCATGTAGTATTTCATAGTCAACTGAGTCAACGATAGATTAGACTACATCTCAACAGCAGGTTGCTGATACGATTTCGTCATAGAAATGGACATAGGAGGGGGAGATACTCCCCCACATTGTCAGTTCCATGTAGTATTTCATAGTCAAATGAGTCAACGATATTCAGGCATGGATCAATGTTACAACTTAATGTCACAGTCAAACTTGAATATTACTAAATCATTGATTGCCAAATTAAAAACTCGCTGACTTTGGCAGATTATTTTGTTTTTGGACCTTTAGAGCTTAGAAGGATGATTGGAAATAGATTTTAGCAGGGGAAATCACAGATTCCCTGGCTATTGAGAAAACTGTAACTTCTTCAAAGGGAGTATCTCGTTACCAAGATTTCATAAGGAAGTGAAGTTGAAAAGGAAGCTCTCACTGTTGTCCCAAAACAGTGATCACAGAATCCTCAATCCTACTCACTCCTTGATCCGAATGTCCATCCTATCCTGTGAGACCATTCCCAGCTCTTAATTCTTACAGGGAAATCACAGATTCCCTGCCTATTGAGAAAACTGTAACTTCTTCAAAGGGAGTATCTCGTTACCAAGATTTCATAAGGAAGTGAAGTTGAAAGGAAGTTCTTACTGTTGTCCCAAAACAGTGATCACAGAATCCTCAATCCTACTCACTCCCTTGATCCGAATGTCCATCCTATCCTGTGAGACCATTCCCAGCTCTTAATTCTTACAAAAGTCACTGAACACAGAAAAGAAACAAACCTGTTGATTTCTTCTGTTATTTTTCTGAATAGTGAATGAATATTCCCTCCCACAGCTCTCGTGTAATCAAGTGACTTGATAAAGTGTCTTTGTTTAGACGGTCTATGCTGATGACATGACTTGCTGTAGCTCTTGGAGTGTCTACCTAGTTGAACTGTCTTTATGAAAGGTTAGTTCAATCCTACATGATAATTTATACACGGTAGAGTTTTTTGTGTTTGCCAACAGGGTTATTGGTGAGACACTAGCATTATGGGATGATCTGAGTGACTAAAAGTTTTCAAGAGGTCCGTCCCAGATCAAAATTATCCGAAGAAGGGGAAATCACAGATTCCCTGCCTATTGAGAAAACTGTAACTTCTTCAAAGGGAGTATCTCGTTACCAAGATTTCATAAGGAAGTGAAGCTGAAAAGGAAGTTCTTACTGTTGACCCAAAACAGTGATCACAGAATCCTCAATCCTACTCACTCCCTTGATCCGAAAGTCCATCCTATCCTGTGAGACCATTCCCAGCTCTTAATTCTTACCAAAGTCACTGAACACAGAAAATAAACAAACCTGTTGATTTCTTCTGTTATTTTTCTGAATAGTGAATGAATATTCCCTTAATTCTTACCAAAGTCACTGAACACAGAAAAGAAACAAACCTGTTGATTTCTTCTGTTATTTTTCTGAATAGTGAATGAATATTCTCTCCCACAGCTCTCGTGTAATCAAGTGACTTGATAAAGTGTCTTTGTTTAGACGGTCTATGCTGATGACATGACTTGCTGTAGCTCTTGGAGTGTCTACCTAGTTGAACTGTCTTTATGAAAGGTTAGTTCAATCCTACATGATAATTTATACACGGTAGAGTTTTTTGTGTTTGCCAACAGGGTTATTGGTGAGACACTAGCATTATGGGATGATCTGAGTGGCTAAAAGTTTTCAAGAGGTCCGTCCCAGATCAAAATTATCCGAAGAAAGAAGACTGATGAGCTTACCACAAGCTTTAAAGAATCACAGTGGACGTAGTGCTTTCTAAGACTGTTTCCTGTCTTTATAAAACTCATAGCCCCTTATAGCCTTTCAAAGCAAACTTATAGCCACCTTACGCAACCTTGTGCTTTCTAAGACTGTTTCCTGTCTTTATAAAACTCATAGCCCCTTATAGCCTTTCAAAGCAAACTTATAGCCACCTTACGCAACCTTCCACACAATTGGAAGTTATTTGAGGTGTCCCCCAATCCTGACGGGAGAGTATTACCTATATTCCTATATGAAACCATATTTACCCTACACCAAAAGAAATTCTCAGAGGATTCTAATCCCTAAGTTGGAGTCTCCAAACATTCATGGTGTTCAAGTCTAGGATTTTTGATTATGTTCGCGGATTTGGCAATTATGTTCGCGGATTCGCGTCCCGAATCGACATTTTGGATATTTGGCAAGCCTACCTATACCTACCTAGTTTCCTGAAATAATTAGATATATAGACGCATGAAATCGAGCATTGTAAGTAAGTTGATCTCTTTGAATAATCTTTAAGCCTGTTTCAAGAAGAAGTTAAGAATTATTTTCGAAAAAGACCTAAGAAAGTAAGAAATAAAAGAACACTTTTTTCTTTTCTGCCGCTTATTTTTCCCCCTTTTTGACTTCTCTTCCTCCCACGTGTGTTTATCTATTACTTGGGAACTTTGTGCTTTGTTTATCACGTAAATAAGACCGAACTTGTGTTCCAACTGATAAGAAAAGCCAATAAAAACACTCGCAATACAAACGCGCGGGGAGAGGGGGGAAACAAATCGAGTAGAAATTTAGGTGTGTTCCGCACATTGCTTCCATTGGCTTTTACTTCCTATTTAGGTAGACATCATTTATTTTACTTTTTACTTTCCTATTTATTTTGCTTCCTATACAAACATATACATATTATACATAAGTATAGATATTTAAGTACTTATTATTTATTTATTTTGCTTTGAAATCAAGGCCAAACAACATACTCGTAGATGATGAAATTATTGTTATCCATTGTACATCGGTAATACATACAAGATTTGATATTGAATTTCAGTTTTAGAGTTATAACTACTCTTGACATACGAGTAATGACCAAAATATTAAAATTTTACAATACACTTTAAAATTTTCAACTCCTTCCAAATTTTCAGCAAAAAATCTTCAACAAAACAACTGGAATATGGGACAGATCAACATCTAAACTAGTGTCTATTAGATAAACGACAAAAGGATTCCTCTCTTGAAAGAATATTAAAGAATTAGTCATGTCAGCACAATGATATGATGTCATAAGTTGCTATCAGTCTTTTGACCTGTGAGCTGGGAGATGGGCAGCTCAGGCCCGGATTGAAAGAGACTCTGAACGATGGGGAACAGTTGGCTCATTGTTCTTTGAATCCCGTGATTCCCGTGGCACGTGCCATCAGTAAATCCAAGCCTGATGGGGAAAGAGGGAAAGAGACTGTGTAGATAACTAGACAGGTCATTAGTTTAAATTAGACCTACTGGAGTCTGTAGTATTTGCCCTCCAGAGCGGAACTCTACCTGTAATCTACTGTGTAATTAACACCGGGCTGTGAATTCAATCTGGACGTGATGTAATATGTCAGATGTTATCAATGTCACGAGATCTGAATCGAGTCTGTAGCTATTGTAATTGATCAAGAACGGTGCATATCAAACAATTGAGAGGGTTTAATGAATGGGTGGAATATGGAGCATTTTTTTAGTCTAATTCTACAAATTGCTATAGTCTCTTATTCAAGCTTCTTTAAAATAAAAATGTGAATGACCAATTGACCACTCTGTACTTTAATAAATTAAATAATTGTAGCCGTCAGTTCAACTTGTTTCAGCTTCTTGAGGAAAGAGGGGTGGGGGTAATTATGTGATGGTAGGTTGTATTAGTGGGTCAATGAACTTGCTATCTCATGCATCTTTTATCTAGGTACATAATATTACAGTTATCTTCTTTTTAAACTTATTAGCCTTAGATACACCCCAATTTATCCCAACAAGCTCCAAAAGCTTTCTATGTATCTTCTGGAGTCTGGACCTATAAAGACCAAAAATATTAATATCTCCTACGGGATACATATCTATTAGGTATTTTCTTATCTCAGGAACGGGATGCCTAAGATACTTTCTTATCTGAGGAACTCATGACTGAAAACTTTGTTTGGATCTCACTGGAGCATTCGATTACCTACCTTAACCTCCACACATAGTAGCTCCCCAGGTTGTAATGCTGAGTTTGAAACAAATTTATTCCAACTTTTCTTCCTCTCCCCTCCCACCTTTCCGATTTTTTTCTCGTTTTTCCTTCGCCTATCTTTAAAAATTTAATATATTAAAATCTTAAGGTAGGTTTAGACGAAGCGAGTCTACTCGCGCACCAAAACTCGTTTCCTCCTCGCACATCAAAACTCATCCTCGCGCCACTGTTTACACGAAACGCGTTTCCTCGCTTGGAAGGGTGAGCCAGGCAGTTCGTGCGAGTCCAGAGGTAGGGATAGGCAAGGGAACTCGCCCGGCAATATATGACACGGTCACACGAAGCGAGGAATTACTGCGAGTTTCCTTTGATGCGTGATTAAAAACCGACTGGCGATGGCTCGCTGCGAGTGCTGCTCGGGGTGAGGAAACTCGGGGGATTTTACCCATCTACACGACGCGAGGGAGCGGAAGCGAGGTAAATGCGCGAGTAGACTCGCTTCGTCTAAACCTACCTTTAAGTCAAAAATGAGCGAATTTGGATTCCTTTTAAGTTGGAAATACTTAGAGTTAACTTTCATGATATTCGACAGAGTAGATTCATAGAAAAATTCCATGTGCCAGCGTTGCCTTGTAAGGAAAAAAAATGAGGAGATGGTTTAAATTTCCAGAGAAAAGGCAAGATGGTATTATGAAGTCTGATGATAAGACCTTCGGGCAGAGAGGCCTGGACTGCACAAGCCAGATCTGACAACCAATGCGGAAGTGTGAGACGAACCTTCTCTCTTTTGCTGGTTGCTCCTCACATCCCTACTCTAAGAAAAGTTTGTGTTCTCCCTAACCCAAAATGGCGGACATTCGGGCGATCAACATGAACCATGAGACCCTGATTCTAGATAATGGTCTCTTAAGCTGTGTCCCCACATGGTTGACGGCCGTCGATCGATGTCGATTGAAACCGTTCACACTGCCTCGACAACATATATTCACCTCGTCGATCGACGGGTGACGACTATGTGTGGACACAGCTTGAGGCCAGCCACTCACACTCAGACTGTCAAAACGTGTGTGGCGGGAAAACCTTCAGCCCTCAGTCTATCAGACAATCTAACAGATCTAGGTTTCAAGGTTTTTTTCGCTCTTTTTCGACTGCCTGACAGATTAGCCGGTCTGATGCTGAGAAGACTGTACTCACCTTGATGAGGTTGGCTGCTATACTGGAGCATGCAGACACAACCGTCTTGAGACATCTGTCATGCACCACGAAGTTGCACACTGAAACACAACCAAACGGGTGGAAATTAGTGGTGACATAGAATACTAGGTTCTCTTCTATAGGGAACGTGTCCACAAACCTTTGAACTGACCATAATTTCTACAACAGTTTGTACAGGAACACCCTTCTTGCAGAAAATAATAATACATAGTTGACCGGTGTTCTCGTGTTGACCCAGCACCTAAATGGGAAGTATTGTGTCTCTTCTCGCCCATCTGATGAGAGGCATACTACGGGATGGGCATGCTACGACACAGGCCACATGCGTCTAATGTAGCAGTTGTTTCATTGCTACGAAA
>NW_007377680.1:200411-255411 GCF_000475195.1 Diaphorina citri
TTACTCTTAGCGATAAATAATAATAATAATAATAATAATAATAATAAATAAAATAAATAAATACCGTTCTTATTCTTTGAGATATTTATCCTTTTTCGTCTTTTACGCTAGGTAAATGAACTGGAATTAATAGTGCAGAAAAGATTACTCGTAAACTGGTAGTCTGTACTTTATGGACATGTCCATAGTTCATGGCGAAATACAATAAGTACAACAAGACTATGATAACAGTGATAGTCGTTTCAGGTAGTATAAATAAAAATGGACAGATCTAGACTGAAATAGGATTAACCTTTTCGCACGAGCTGGTCAGAAGAGATTTGGAAGGATTGTTGGGTAGAGGTGTAATAGGTACCTTACATGATCATTACTAATGATGGAATTCCTGATTTTCTGATTTTTCATCATCATTACTTGGAAATAATGACATTACATCATCATTACTTGGAAATAATGACATTACTAATGATTGTGTAAGGTACCTATAACCGTGTAACGTCTCATTATAACTGCAAAGGTCTTTGGTGACGGGGGTGTCACTCTACCTCCCTCAGTTTTAGTGAGGCCGAGAAAAACCAGGAGAACAATATTGCCCAGATAGTTACCCAACCAGATACCAAATACCCACGCGTAATGTTGCCTTCAGTGATCCACTGGGAACTAGTGCATTCAACATAAGTTTCCAATTCAGGTAGTATAAATAAAAATGGACAGATCTAGACTGAAATAGGATTAACCTTTTCGCACGAGCTGGTCAGAAGAGATTTGGAAGGATTTTTGGGTAGAGGTGTAACCGTGTAACGTCTCATTATAACTACAAAGGTCTTTAGTGACGGGGGTGTCACCCTACCTCCCTCAGTCTTAGTGTCTTAGTGAGGCCGAGAAAAATTAGGAGAACAATTGCCCAGATGGTTACCCAACCAGATACCAAATACCCACTCGTAATGTTGCCTTCAGTGATCCACTGGGAACTAGTGCATTCAACATAAGTTTCGAATGGATCACTGAAGTTAAGCAACGTTTTCGGCGCTGCTGACTCTTTCAAAGCGTTGGTCATGGATTTGTAAGAGATAGACATAGATTTTTAAGAGTTCGTCTTAGATTTGAAAAAGTTGATCATAGATTTGTAAGGGACAGACATAGATTTAGAAGAGTTGGTCATAGATTTGTAAGAGATACACATAGATATACAAGACTTGGTCATAGGTTTAAACTTTAAAGTCGGTAATTGTTCATAGATCCGTCCGGTCAGTACACGCAAAAAAATTGATTATGATGGAAATTTCATAGAAAATGGCACCAACAGTCCAACACAGTGTTTTATGTTACATCAGTTTGTCCAGAAGGTGTGTAACTGTGCAGTTCTGTTACAACTAAAAAATATATTATAACAGTCTGTTACTTGATGGTAAGTCCTAATCTAAGAGGAACTATAAAATACATAAGACCTAGTTTAGACTGCGGGAGTAAAGGGATTTTTCAGTCTATTCTACTGCTCCAGATAATGACCCCTTTGTTCCTATAACAACTTGGAACATTATTTCACTTCCAACTAGACGTTTCAGTTGTTGCTAAAAAGTAGATCTATGTGGTTTGCGAGCTTAGTTCGAATGACCTGTCGGTCTCGCTGACCATTAACATATTTTTTCCCAGAAATAAGGAAAGAAAATTCCCGTTATATCGACAATATAGAAAGCTGATGCTTACATTTTTATTAGATTTCTTTGTATTGGTACGATACCTACATAGGTATCATTAGAAAATTTAAAGTATGTACATATTCTTTCAATCTTCATTTCATAATAGGAACTCCTTTCGTATGAAAAGGACTGAAATTTGCTGAAAATATGCATGCTTTGTATTACGTCGCATTCAATAAAATACCTATACCTACCTAGTTTCCTGAAATAATTAGATATATAGATGCATGAAATCGAGCATTGTAAGTAAGTTGATCTCTTTGAATAATCTTTAAGCCTGTGTTCAAGAAGAAGTTAAGAATTATTTTCGAAAAAGACCTAAGAAAGTAAGAAAAAGTAAGAAATAAAAGAACACTTTTTTTCTTTTCTGCCGCACATTTTTCCCCGTTTTGGCTTCTCTTCTTCCTCCCACGTGTTTTATCTATTACTTGGGAACTTTGTGCTTTGTTTATCACGTAAATAAGACCGAACTTGTGTTCCAACTGATAAGAAAAGCCAATAAAAACACTCGCAATACATTGCGCGGGGAGAAGGGGAAACAAATCGAGTAGAAATTTAAGGTGTGTTCCGCACATTGCTTCCGTTGGCTTTTACTTCCTATTTAGGTTGACATCATTTATTTTACTTTTTACTTTCCTATTTATTTTGCTTCCTATACATATACATATTATACATATAAGTAGATATTTAAGTACTTATGATTTATTGATTTTGCTTCGAAATCAAGGCCAACCAACATACTCGTAGATGATGAAATTATTGTTATCCACTGTACATCGGTAATACATACAAGATTTGATATTAAATTTCAGTTTTAGAGTTATAACTACTCTTGACATACGAGTAATGGCCAAAATATTAAAATTTTACAATACACTTTGAAATTTTCTTAAAAATGGTTGCACTTTGGGGAACCTGGATGAACTCTGTCCGAGAGAAAACTGGCTGACGCTGACGTCTCAATCAAAGAAGCACCAAGTTTGAAACTAGAAAGAGATTTCAAACCAGAAGATATATGCCATACTGAGGATAAATCTGACACAGAGGAAAGTCTTCGAAACCGTTTTAGAACCCGTAATCACGTATTAAAGGACCGAATCTCTATACGTCCCGCTAATAACTCCATTTCTCCAATGTTGTTGTGAAGAAAGTACAGTAAGACCAGAACACAAGCCTGCAAAAGTACTGTTGCAAGCTCCAAGTTCAATCATACAGAATATAAATAATGATGGAAACATGCTTCGAAATGAATATTCAATATTCATACGTGCTCCCATCAGATACAAGGTGAATCAAAGAAGAAGACGACTGTGTGGAAGTACGAGTACACTTTGTGTTATTTATATTTTAAAAGAGATAACAAGAATTTATAAAAGAGACAGTGATCACTATAGGTGTTAAAATCTATGTTTTCTGAATCCACCCTTTGGCTCATGCAGAGCTAATGCAGAGCAAACCCTTTTTGGATGAGAAATCTAATGGTACAGGGATCTACATACTTGAGTACCTCAACTCGCAACCACAATGTAGGGCTAGTTAATTAAGGCAAATCCCAAATCTTGTCTGAGATTGAAAGAAACAGGGGAGGACGACCCACTAAAAAGACTTACAAACAGACGAAAAAGAGCATTCCATCCTAAATGACATTTTGCTTAAAAGTAGTAGGTATGTATCTTGACCATGACATTTGTTTAAAAGATTAAAAGTATCTTATACCACCCTATAGATGTACATGTGCTTGGGGTCACAATATGGTGGCGTGACACGTGAAAGAAAGTTGTACCTTGATTATGAATATGAACTTGCATGGTATATCTTCATTTTGTAAAGGTATTGGTACCTTTAGTGTGGATAGTTGGATAGGATCCTAAAAGGTGGGTATTTATGTCCCTCAATAGGAGTACCTTCAACGGAAATAAAACAATTCGTTCATTGTTTTCTCCAAGATAGGAGATAAGAAAGTAATAATAACAGTAACACCGGAGTGGAGTACCTTCAACGGAAATAAAACAATTCGTTCATTGTTTTCTCCAAGATAGGAGATAAGAAAGAAGAAGAAGAAGAAGAAGAAGAAGGAAAAAATTGTATATCTGAAGAAAAATGAATAAAATTAACTAAAAATGTGTTCTCTCCACCTTACAACTCCTCCAGTCTTTACCTCCGACTCCCCAACCTTCATTTCCACCTCCTCCAACCTTCCCCTCAGGGATCTACGTACTTCAGTGCCTCAACTCGCAACCACAATGCACGGCTAGTTAATTAAGGCAAATCACGAATCTAGTCTGAGATTGAAAGAAACAGGGGAGGACGACCCACTAAAGAGACTTACAAACAGACGAAAAAGAGCATTCCATCCTAAATGACATTTTGCTTAAAAGTAGTAGGTATGTATCTTGACCATGGCACCACCCTATAGATGTACATGTGCTTGGGGTCACAATATGGTGGCGTGACACGTGAAAGAAAGTTGTACCTTGATTATGAATATGAACTTGCATGGTATATCTTCATTTTGTAAAGGTATTAGTACCTTTAGTAGGGATACTTGGATAGGATCCTAAAAGGTGGGTATTTATGTCCCTCAGTATACCCACTCTTTTATTCATAGTACCAGTACCTAAAGTATAAAGCTTCAGCGAACATCTAACCATAATAATGTTTAGTATGGTTACACATACATAATATTATGTTTTATCAGATTATGCCCAATATAAAACAAAGATGAAAATTGAGAGATTTCAAAATAAATTCTGGTAATGCTTATGACTGGATTAAAGATTTTGGCAAAGTTGGGACTCTGAAGATTTACCACTGGACGAAACCAAATCAATAACTCCCTAACTAAAAGGTGATGGACTGATAAGGATTATGGGGAACTTTTGACAAAAAAAAACACATTATTTTACGTACCTTTTCCACACATCGGACACAAAAGTTCAAGATTATTGACCGTATAATCTGACATACCTCTGTTTACTATAGTAGATGACGTAGAAAATTGTTCACAATAATGCTCAGCCAATATCCACCTCATGTTGGATCGAGCATGAAGGTGAATTACTATCGCAAATGACTTAACAAGCTTTATGGATTCAATGTACCGGAAGACTTCTCATAACTGTGAGTATGGTAACAATACTATTACGATCCGTACATACATGATTATGATTGACTCGTGGCTTGATCAAACCATCACGAACCTTTATATCAAACAATAAAAAATTCATGCTTATCTTCAATTCCGTCAGGTCAGCACCTTTTCCTGACTACAATTGAATTAGCATTCAAAATATTGAAAACTTTGTCGCACATCAAAACTCATCCTCGCGCCACTGTTTACACGAAACGCGTTTCCTCGCTTGGAAGGGTGAGCCAGACAGTTCGTAGGCAAGAGAACTCGCCCGGCAATATCTGACACGGTCACACGAAGCGAGGAATTACTGCGAGTTTCCTTTGATGCGTGATTAAAAACCGACTGGCGATGGCTCGCTGCGAGTGCTGCTCGGGGTGAGGAAACTCGGGGGATTTTACCCATCTACACGACGCGAGGGAGCGGAAGCGAGGTAAATGCGCGAGTAGACTCGCTTCGTCTAAACCTACCTTTATAACATTCTTCTTTCGAAAAAAAAAGTCTTTTTTTGTTCTTCGTGGAATCGTGAAAGAAGGATAAAGGGAAGGCAGGAAACTCGTTTTATTTTTAAAAGGAAAAAAATCGGCATGTAGAATTTGTGAGTTCACTTTTTTACCACGCAACTTTTTGATGTATCTCTCAGATATCTGGTCCTGAATAACAAACTCGGGAAGAGTTGGATTCCGTTTGGGATGAGAAAAATAAGGCTGAGAACACGGAAGACGTCTCAAACTAATCCACCCTCAGACCAGAAATGTCTTAGTAAAGTTCACTGAGCTTGTAAATACACAGGTACCTAAGGTAAATATTTGTAAATACACAAGTGTATTGACGTTACCATATTAAATAATTTATTTTACTTTTTTGTTCTTTGATTGAACTCTTAATCTCTCATACCTATGAGCAGTACACATCACCAACTCTTTAGGCACTCCTTAAACGACCAAGATCAATTAACACATCCACTAATATTGACGTTATATTTATAGAAATAACAATAATAGAGATGTAAAAACAGTAGAAATTATCATAAATAAATGAAAATGTTAAAACTACCATCGTCAAACAAAACATCATGCTCGTATCTGTTATAACTTATAATGTAGGTACATAAATAGTTTTAATATTTCACATTAAAACCTGTTATAAAAGATATAAATAGTTAAATTTTCCCTCTCAAATTTTATAGATGACGGTTTCTGTGGTGGCATGTTTGATTTGTTCTTGTGGATAAACTATGCCGGGAATCATCATCAGTTTGTTGTAAACTTTATGCAATGAATGCATGAATGCACTTTCTCGCTTTGAGTTCATAGGTCGTCGCGACAAATTTCAAGATTAGAGCTCATTTGTGTGAGAAAATGTAAAAAAAAATCCCACATTTACTCAATTAACTTTAAGTCACCCATCCATTTATAAAATCAAATCAAGAATGATAATAAACTGAATATTAAACAAATTAGGTAGGTACAAAGGTATTCTTTAACCACGATCGAATAAACTACGTACGGGCTAAAAAATTCCCGGAGGGACGGGCCCAGCTTGTTTACTATCGTTTTCAGTGTTGGTGGGCATTGAAATGTTGGGAAAAGAAAAGAGAAGATGGAAAGGAATGGAAGTGGAATGGTGGGATTGCAAGGTTATTGCAGCTGTGTTTGGGAGTTGGGATCAAGAAACGCTGTGAATTAGTTTTAACTCATTCATTGAAGAACTTTTTAAAGTTCTTCAAGTATCGGTTAAAAGACGATTGGGAAATAATATTGCGCATCATCTTACTAATTTTTATCAAAAGAGAAATTTCTTGAAGTAGAGGGAAGATAACTATCTCCTTGTGGCTAAAAGCGGGAAGAAACATCAAGAAACAATATCCAATATTGTGCTTTGAGTTCGGATTCCCAGTTTTCTCTCTGCTCTTCTCTCGCTTTTCCTTTTCTTTCCTGCCCCTTTTCTTTCCTGCCCCTTCTCTTTTCTTCTCTTGTCCCTGCTCCAGATAATGACCCCTTTGTTCCTATAACAACTTGGAACATTATTTCACTTCCAACTAGACGTTTCAGTTGTTGCTAAAAAGTGGATCTATGTGGTTTGCGAGCTTAGTTCGAATAACCTGTTGGTCTCGCTGACCATTAACGAGAATGGCAGTATTGTCCTGAAAGAATGACATCGACCGCTCTGATGAAATCATATTGGAGAACTTGTGAGGATGTGTCAAAAGACATGCGAAATGTAAACCTAGAGATTTTACAGCAAACGTAGGTATGACCTATGCCTGGTATTATGTTAGAAAATTCAAACCTCACTCCTCTCGCTCTCCATGAGTCGCTAAAATACAGTATGTCCCAATTTTTGAATGCTAATCAATCCTAGGATTCGGTAAAGGCATATGGCCCATCCAGTGGTGGCATTAAAAACCTGGTTGGACCTTGGGAATCTTGGGATGGGAATCCATATGGAAACGAAATCCATATGCCCTTTCCTAGGGTACAATAGTCCTACATACTGGACTCCGCACACAGGAATTTCGTCAGGAAAGACCCCCATTTCAATGTAATGCCCTTTTTAAACCTAGAATCAATCGGAATTCAAAAGTTCCTAGGCCTTCAAAAGATGAAGGATACATTACATTACTTCTGGGATACACTGTATATCAAACATGTGGCAGGATAGGGTGAGCCATGGACAAATTAACTTTGCTGAATATTAGGTGCCTCGAGAATTTAGTCTTGTAAGGAATCGAATTTGTGGTGACATACTCGAGGTAAATGCTGGAGCATGTGTTCATACCATCAACCTCCACATCCAAAGTTCTTTCTGAGATGATAAGATTCCATATTTCTCAGGAGTGATGATATAAGGCTGCTTATTTTATGTTGTGTGTGGGGATTAGTGGGTAAACTTTCGGAATTTCGGGTATATCCATCTACTTATCAGGCAAATCTGGTAGGGGCACTTACGGCACGAGCTTGAAGCACGCCCGACCTTTAATACGAAATTCAAAAATATAGGTAGCAGAAATCGAGCTTTGTAATTTTTTCCATCAGCTCGAAATTAATTTTCATTCAGTCCCTTATGGAGTTTGATAAAACACATGAAATCTTGCATATCTCGGGTCGGGATGTCAGACCGAAATGTCAAATAAACAGATTCATCTCGTCGATCGACGGCGCCGACTATGTTTGGACACAGCTTTAAATTGCCCAGACACAAGTTCAACTCCAACTAAACCGAAGAGGTTAATCATATTTCATGAAATTGAGCTACTTCCGATTTCAGCACCTAGTGCAATGTCTCAGCATACTCAACTCATAAACTGATTCCACCCAAGTAGATCTTACAGGAGAAAGTTGGTTCTGATTTGGTTAATTGGTCTGGCCGAACTTTGAATCAGGTGATTCAGGTGTCCATAAGTGAATGCTGCGGCACTTGGTCTGTGTTGATAATGATCAATCAATCAATCAATATATTTTATTGTGGATGTATACATGGTATGTTCACAATATTTTAATAAAACCTATTAATCATATTCTCATGAAATTGAGCTACTTCCGATTTCAGCACCTAGTGCAATGTCTCAGCATACTCAACTCATATACTGTTCCACCCAAGTAGATCTTACAGGAGAAAGTTGGTTTTGATTTGGTTAATTGGTCTGGCCGAACTTTGAATCAGGTGATTCAGGTGTCCATAGGTGAATGCTGCGGCACTTGGTCTGTGTTGATAATGATGTCTTCGTTGACTCAAATTCTGACCATGAGTTGAGTGGTATCACTCATTACACTCAAGTTGAATGTGCTGATATGTCAGGTTGAGTGTTTTTGTATGTAGCAAGGTGAATGCTTGATGATTAGGTATAATATAGAATGGTTTCGTGAACTTTGACTCAGGTCCAGATCCTTCAAGAAGTTAGCCACCGCATCGGCCGTAGATTTACCGGCCCTAAATCATTTACCGGCCCTAGATGTCTTCGTTGACTCAAATTCTGACCATGAGTTGAGTGGTATCACTCATTACACTTAAGATGAATGTGCTGACATGTCAGGTTGAGTGTTTTTGTATGTAGCAAGGTGAATGCTTGATGATTAGGTAAACAAGACGTCCTTCAGTGCAGGTTTGAATCTTTCGGTGCTTAGGGATTTTAATGTTAATGGAAGTTTGTTGTAAATAGCAATACCTGTTGTAAATAGCAATAAAATAAAAATGATTAAAGAACAAGTGCCTTGCATAAGCATTTCAAGTGAAGATCTGTTACCTTATTTGTACCTACTTAGAAGTTCCTCGTCAAATTTCTCTTTGTTTGTTTGTTAGGTGTTCTCTTGTGTACCTATTTGCATAGTTATTATATTCTGCTGGGTTTAGTTACATTTATTGTATTTGCTTCAGTTTTTGAAACTATACTAGTATACTGCATGTATCCTTTGAGTCGCATCCATGTTTGTCTTTTGTATTTCTATCAAAGTTTCAGAGGTTAAATACAAAGTCTGGGAAATTTTTCAGAACTCCACAGTATGTATTTCCTCATGATGTATTCATAGTTTATGCTTGATTTTTAGGGCATATCCGCATATCGGTATACATAATTGGGTATGGAAGTTCCTGAAAATTTGACAGAAAAAGTCATATTTATAGGTATACCCTTTGTATTTTTTTCTGGTGTAGCAATAAGACATTGAAGATACATCAGCTAAGATACTCGTACATCCATCTACCTGTGTATGTGTGTATCTATTCTCACCCAGTAGGTACATTTTACGAGTTCCCAACATTACCTATATTCGTACATCTTGTTAGGTAGGTATATCCTATACGTTCTTTTTTCACTAATGTAATTGACAATTTTTCAAAGTGCTCCGGGTGTCAGTTCCTTGTCATCAACACCATTAATACATTTCATCTGCCACTCTGTCATCAAAATGTGAGAGGGGAGGAATTTTTCAATTTCAAAATCAAGAAACATCTCATCTCCATCTCATCCTTGAGAGCACACCGAAAACTCATATACGTTTTAAGGCAGGTACACATTTTTCTTCTACGTCAAGGTGGTTTGCACATTGCTTGCTGAATTTGTTCTCTGTGATGGTGCTCATGTTGTGTTGTATGGGGTTCTACTGCGTTGGATTTTGTTGTTTGAATCACTGATTTTAATTAAAGTTCTTGCTCATACGTTTTAAGGCAGGTACAAATTTTTCACTCTCAAGTCAGGAAGGTTTGCAGATTGCTTGCTAAATTGCTCTCTGTTAATGACGCTCATGGTGTGTTGTATGGGGTTTTACTTCGTTGGATTTTGTTGTTTAGATCATTGATTTTACTATGAAAGTTCTTGTTTGTGTTCTTCTAGGCTCTAGGCCCTAGACTCTAGGGCTAGGATCATCATTGTTTACTTATCTTCAAACATGTTTGTCATTATCTTTAATTGTATTCTTAGAAGTTTTATTTAGCTCTCTCTAATTGCATTATTAGAGAGTGCTAATACAAGATCAAATTTCATATTGCATGGTATGATCAACACTTATCAATAGCATACTTATCTGATTATGGACCACAATTTTTTACTTTTTTACTTTTTCTTCTTCTTCTTCTTCTTCTTCTTCTAGGCTAAAGGATACAACTCATCTTTTACTTTAGAGCTTAGAGTTCATAGATGAAATGTTGGCAGTCGGAGAACACCAGTTCTATTTTTATTTTTTAACTTTCTAGGTTTCTAGTGTCATTTCAATGTAATTCTGCATAGATATTGTTAAATCAGGTTAAATTGGCAAAACCTTAAGCCAGGAAATTCATTTGCCAGGAAATCATTTCCGCTTGATAGATCTTTGCAATATGCCTCAGATAATTCAGATCCAGTAAAATATCAGAAGTAGTTCTTAGGTCTTGTCAACAGCATAACTTGATTGTAGTCCTGACAAGTAGGTCTACTTTGGCACTTATTTTTGAAAGCACCCGTCCAATTTCTGATGATTACTATCTGAAATGCACCGTCAAAATGGGGTCTTCGTTAATATTTCGTGAAATGCACCAGCTGCGTTGTGTAAGTCAAATATTTATGTAATGATTTCCAACCATCAATATTCCATCCTCGTTTGGTAGGAGTAATCCAACTCTCAACAACATTATAGTTATACCTGATGTACTTCCATTCTTTCTCTACTCCCAGTTCTTTGTCATACAAAAAGACACAACATGTCGCCCAGATAAGTAAAGTTTCACGTTTTTATGACATGCAATTTGAACTTAGGTGAAAATGGTTTTTTTTAAACTCTTGAAGGGATTTTTCAGCTCGCGAAAAATTGGAAGGTAATAAATTTATTCCCCATATATCTAGAACAGTCTACAATTTTCCAGAATACTTTTTAGTTTTCAGACACGTGGGTAAAAGGTACAATGGGGGAAACCGAGAATGTTTGATGCGTTTCGAAAGCAAACAAGTGAAGAAATACTGAGAAGCGCAAAAAGCACTTTGTTGGAAAACCATTTGGATAGCAATTTCAACTTGTGCATAATAGATAACCATCGGAGAGAAAACATTATGAAACATCTACGAGTACTCTCTATTTATAGAAATAACAATAATAGAGATATAAAAACAGTAGAAATTATCATAAATAAATGAAAATGTTAAAACTACCATCGTCAAACAAAACATCATGCTCGTATCTGTTATAACTTATAATGTACATAAATAGTTTTAATATTTCACATTAAAACCTGTTATAAAAGATATAAATAGTTAAATTTTCCGTCTCAAATTTTATAGATGACGGTTTCTGTGGTGGCATGTTTGATTTGTTCTTGTGGATAAACTATGCCGGGAATCATCATCAATTTGTTGTAAATTTTATGCAAGAATGCATGAATGTTTTGCCTAGTCCTCTTTTTCCTCCAACTATTTAGACCTCTTTCTCCTCTTTCATTGTCTGTTTGTTCTCTAGCTCTTTTTCCTTTGTCGTCCTCCTTCCAGCCACCTCCTTTTCTCCCTCCCCTCCGTCTCCTCTTTCGCCACAATCGCGCACCGTACTCCGCGGTTACAAAATATCTCGACGAAAAAACCATCTCCTCGGAAAATAACAGCTACCTCTCTCTACCACTTCCCTCCCAACACTTTATCCACCTCCACTCCCAAAAGTAACTCTCCCTCCCCACGAACATAACAGTTACCTCCCTCCCCAATCACGAAAATAATTCACCTACTCCCTCCCAACACTCATACACAAGTCATAAATTTTCTCGCCGACAAAAGAAGGACGAATCTGGAGTGGACGAAGGGGGGGGAAGTGAAACCGGAACCTTGATAAAGTGGCGACCAGCATCCGTTGCTGGAGGGGAAATGGAGGGGGTGGGTGGCTCCCCCGCTGGTTATAAACAAGATAGTGGAGACGTCCCTAAACCCAACTCTCTTTCCATCCCTCTTTTTCATGTAGGGAAATGCCTCCCTCCCCCTGTTTTTCTTGTAGTGAAGTCCCTAAACCCACTTTCTCCATCCCTCCTTTCGTTGTAGGGAAATCCTAACCTCCCCCTCCCTCCCTGTTTTCCTACCCTTCCCTCCTTCCCTAATAGGGGAAGGTGGAATTTGGGGATAGAAAGGGAAGTCTCTTTTTCTCCCGCGTGTTCCAGGAAAAGGGAAAACTTTGGTGATAAAGTGGCGACCAGCATCCGTTGCTGGAGGGGAAATGGAGGGGGTGGGTGGCTCCCCCGCTGGTTATAAACAAGATAGTGGAGAAGTCCCTAAACCCAACTCTCTTTCCATCCCTCTTTTTCATGTAGGGAAATCCCTATATAATCCACAAAGTTAGTGCTGTGTTTATGAATCTTTGAGTGTGTCTTTTGGTTTGTGAAATGTGTATAGTCGGGAATTACTCCCTAGAAATCTAATCGTCTCTAGCAGAGTTTCTTTCCTGGAGTTCTATCCAAATTCCAAATTTATGACCAAAATATGTAAGCACAGTAAGGTGAAGTTTTACCACCGTGGGTTGTCTCAGGATTGAGTTCAATAATTCAATCCAAGGTTTGACCCCGAGGATTGCCTTATTAAGTATAGGGCAATCCTCTTTTCATCTCAATCCCGAGTTGGTACTTGTAGTGAAGTCCCTAAACCCACTTTCTCCATCCCTCCTTTCGTTGTAGGGAAATCCTAACCTCCCCCTCCCTCCCTGTTTTCCTAACCTTCCCTCCTTCCCTAATAGGGGAGGGTGAGTTTAGGGAATAGAAAGGGAAGTCTCTTTTTCTCCCGCGTGTTCCAGGAAAAGAGAGAACCCGCGAACTTTGGACAATCGGGTGGCAGGCACCATCGGTTGGTGTTTTTTTTGAGCTGCTGGCTCCGGTTCCTTTTGGAGATGTCATTCGCCAAGATTGTTTCATATTTATTTCCTCTTGGTTTGTGTTTTCTTCTTTTGTTTTTGCTACCCTGACTTTCTGAATTGTCGGGGTAGTTGTTAATTTTACAGTTATGTTATTGTTATTATAGGTACTTGCTTTTGAAATAGGGTTTTTAATTATCATTGTTAATTTGCTCTCAGGAAATTGAATTTGCTGAAATTTCAGAGAATTTTTGTTCCGGTATCATTGTAATTTTCTCCGTAAATGAGGGCGTCCGGATCTTATTCCAAGGAGAATTTTATTGTTTCACAATTTTCCTTCTTTGATCATTTTGCTGTAATTGATATTCTGTAAAACAATTCTTTGGTTTCAAATGTAGATGATTCTCAAACCAAATGGTTTCAAGAAGTCTCCCTTTGGTGAATAATAGTTATTATAAGCATACTTTGAAGAATTTTAAGAGCATATAAACATATTGAAGTACAATTCGAGTGGATATAAGAGGGTGTATTCTATCGAAGGACTTGAAAGAAAAGCATAAAAATACGATTAAGGACATGAGAAGATTAGGATAATGTATACGACAGATGACTTTAAGAGATAAAGGTTTAACGAGTGTGTTCCCATTTCATCCTGTACCTATTCTATTTGTTTCCTTTGTGGTTTCTTCTTCTTCTTCTTTTTGTTCGTCCTCTCCGTCTCATCCTGTACCTATTCTATTTGTTTCCTTTGTGGTTTCTTCTTCTTCTTCTTTTTGTTCGTCCTCTCCGTCTTCTTCTTCTTCTTCTTTTTCATCCTCCTCCTTCTTCTTCTTTTTCCTCTTCCCTTTCTTCTTCTTCTTTTTTCTTCTCCTTCGTCGTCTTCTTCTTGTTAAAAACAATTTGAAAGTTTTCCTCCATCTCGCCGTCTCTATGGGACCTATGTACATGTTTAGAATAACTTACACCATATCGTTTTCTGCGAAATTCCGAGCAGGGTTTGTTAAAATTCTGGCGCTTTCTATGTACGACATAAAGAGTTAGCATGAGCAAATAGGAAGCAGAAAAATGTGTCACCCGAGTGTGAATGATGTGCAACATGGCAACGGCTGTATAACAAGATGTGTTGCAACTGGCAACAGGGGACACATGTTGTCAGTCAGCAGAGAGACCAGCTTTATATTTTTTTTTTTTCTTTCTATAGGTACCTAATTTGTTCCCTCCCAGACGGTTTTGTAGTCTCTGGGAATTTCCATTTTTATTGTACATTCATAATTTATTATTATTGGTTAAAAAACGACAAAATATATTCCAGTTCAATTCATTTATTACCTTCCATAGGGAACCTAAACAACAAAGAATATTGGAATCAGTCCAAATTTTTCACGATTGGGGGCCAGGAGTTTTCAGAAAATCAATATCTTGCTTGATGGAAAGTCGAGTATGGAAAGGGCTCCTAGTGGATTTTCAAGCTGGAATGATTTTCTGAGAAGTAAATTGTGATTCCTCACAAATCCTCATCGTCCAAATTGCTCCTGGAGAATTTTCCTTCCCCGATTCCTAGACTCCTACCACAAAACTCTTAATGGCAATCCAAATCCAAACATACGTGTAATTATCAGGTTTCTCTCTGTATCTCCTGTTCTTCCTGAATTGGATTTTCACATGCACTTGTAGAGTTCTCACAAGCTTTCATGTTCCCTCCCAGACGGTTTTGTAGTCTCTGGGAATTTCCATTTTTATTGTACATTCATAATTTATTATTATTGGTTAAAAAACGACAGACTATATTCCAGTTCAATTCATTTATTACCTTCCATAGGGAACCTAAACAACAAAGAATATTGGCATCAGTCCAAATTTTTCACGATTGGGGGCCAGGAGTTTTCAGAAAATTAATATCTTGCTTGATGGAAAGTTGAGTATGGAAAGGGCTCCTAGTGGATTTTCCAGCTGGAATGATTTTCTGAGATTACTTCCTCACATCCTCATAGTCCAAATTGCTCCTAGAGGATTTTCCCTCCCCGATTCCTAGACTCCTACCACAAAACTCTTAATGGCAATCCAAATCCAAACATACGTGTAATTATCAGGTTTCTCTCTATATCTCCTGTTCTTCCTGAATTGGATTTTCACATGCACTTGTTCTCAGAAGCTTTCAGTGTGATTCAGTTGTGTTTTTCTCCTTGTATGTTCCAATTTGCAGTCTGGCTCCTTAGGGAATAGGTATTAGGGATGCACTATTGTTTTTCACAAAATCAAAACTGTGTGATTCAGTTGTTTTTTTCTCCTTGTATGTTCCAATTTGCAGTCTGGCTCCTTAGGGAATAGGTAGGGATGCACTATTGTTTTTCATAAACAAATAATCAAAACTTGAGAGAGTATACTCGTATATTATGTATATCAAGCAATTGTGAGACACATTCACATTGTAAACACTTCCTCATAAAACACCCTAAACCACATTTCATAAAACACTGTAAACCACATTTCAATGTGTTCTAAATCCTTCACGCGGTGTTGTAAATCCGAAAGCTTGTAAAATGTACTAGTTTTTTGTTTAGAAATTTCCTTAAGCTAACACCTACATAGCTTACGAAGATTTCTACTTTGTATCTACATAATAGTTGCATATCTTTGTAACAATTTCAATTAAGTTTACAAGCATAGGTACAGGGGATTTTCTGCTTCTTACCGGGATCCTCAGTGAGTGATCTTATTAGGTAAGGATCTGATGTGCAAATATCCACCTTCATTAAAAGTGTGCATTCCACGGCGCATTGGAAGAACTCTTTGTTAAAGTTGCAATTTTCTAATTTGATTTCTAACCAAAGAAAAGGACTGTGAACCGATTGACCGATTATCAAGATTTTTATCAGAAGTCTTTCCAAAGAGAACTGAGAACTTCACACTTTTAACAAACTTTTTAAATCTATTCTATTGTAACATCTTCAATATCATTGGATTTGTTGCTCCAGCAGTTACTTTACGGTATTTATTTGTGCAGAGTTACTCTGACGAGATGTTTGCATTTGGTTGACAAGTTCGTGGAAAATATAGTCAGCGGCATACGAACTGCTTTTGACTTCCTCATGTAAAAGAAAGAATACTGAATAAATAGACGTCAACAAAATATTACTTGGTTGTTAATTAGATAATTACATACTTACCGTACGTAAAACGTCATTCATTTCATTGGCTATTTTGTTTTGTAGCAATACAACTTCTACATTCATATATAAGCCATTCAAAGTTCACCTGTTTATGTAATACCTAGGTACTTTGTACGTAGCAACTCATGTAGGTATGTTTAGAAAATAGAAATGGTCTGAAAACAGCATAACTTTTAACTAGGTACCTTCGTAAACTTTTAAATTATTACTAAAATTATGTACATATATTATACTCGTATTGTAGGTGGAAATGTGGATCTTTGTTTAGAATTGAATGTAACATTTTAACTTGTAGAACTTCACACTTTTAACAAACTTTTTAAATCTATTCTATTGTAACATCTTCAATATCATTGGATTTGTTGCTCCAGCAGTTACTTTATGGTATTCCCGGACATCCGTGTAGATCATTGATGTTTTGTGACCTTTTGAAATAAGTGTGTGACTGTGACAGTGGGTTATCATTTTATGAGGTTGCAACTTCGCCGTCGTTTATTAGTGCAGCTTTTGCTCCGGGAAATGTTTTGTCACTCTTGATGGCGCAAGGCAAAACATTGCAAAAGTTGACGGTGAACACAAAAGACGAGCACAACACAAAGTCGAAAACGGATTTACGTGTTAGTGTGCAGTGCCCAGAGAGGTAATCGGAGTTCAAGTATTACAAGAGGAAGCAGTTGATATATTAGTTACAAGAGTTGCCAGTATTAGTTACAAGAGTTGCCAGATCTCTCACAGTGCTATTGTATTTATGTTCAAGTTTTCCGATCCTTCTGATAGATACCTTCCTGGTTTCTGGCATTGATTTACCTTTATGAGCATTTTATTTGGATTTGTAGCTCTTGTATAACTTGATCGAATGCTCGTGATGTCATGTCATTTAAAATTTGGAGTTCTGTCAAGCGCAAATATTGTATTGACTTGGAAGACACGTTTTAGTAACATCTTTACAGTATGAATATTGTCATCATGATTATTTATACATAAACTCTGAAGCTGTGTTATATTCTTCTACAAGTTACGCCCGGGTATGTTACTCCTTTTCAGGACATTTTTAGGTGTTTAAAATCTCATTTTGAAGTCCACATTGGGCCAGTTGATTGGTCAAAAAGTCCTCTGGGTCAACATACTCGTATGGTACCACCAACATAGAGTAAACATGTGACTGAAGGCCCCGTGATGAAAACCGCATCAAAGGCGCTCTGCGGTTTGTTATGGGCCGTCTTTAGACGGTCTTGTTCCCACAGTATACTGCAGAAATCTTGATCGAATGCTCGTGATGTCATGTCATGTAAAATTTGGAGTTCTGTCAAACGCAAATCTTGTATTGACTTGGAAGACACGTTTTAGTAACATCTTTACAGTATGAATATTGTCATCATGATTATTGTCATCATAAACTCTGAAGCTGTGTTGTATTCTTCTACAAGTTACGCCCGGGTATGGTACTCCTTTTCAGGACATTTTTAGGGGTTTAAAATCTCATTTTGAAGTCCACATTGGGCCAGTTGATTGGTCAAAAAGTCCTCTGGGCCAACATACTCGTATAGTACCACCAACATGGAGTAAACATATGACTGAAGGCCCTGTGATGAATACCGCATCAAAGGCGCTCTGCGGTTTGTTATGGGCCGTCTTTAGACGGTCTTGTTCCCACAGTATACTGCAGAAACGGCCGTCATCGATTGAAATTATTCAGAAACAATAATAAATCATTAAATGGCTTTTTCCAGTCAAAGATACCAATAGGCACAAAGCAAAGAGAAAACAAAACTCGAAAAGGGTAAACTAAAACACAACACTAATCTCGATAATTTAATTCTCATTACAGAAATGCAAACCGTATTTGTACGTATTGTTCAGCGAAAAAGAGCAGCGCTGCAATAATTTCAGCGAACTCTTTGCAGGACTGCAGGATTTTCCTGTTGTGTACAAAATGGAAGAGGAGGAACAGGAGGCATGGAGCCATCCAGGGGAGGAAGACGAGGAGGAGAAGGAGGTTGTCTGGGAGGGACAAAGAATGTTAGGGAGGATGGAAGAATGTTTGGGAGGAGGGGACAATGTTCGGGAGAAAGAGGTGGAGGAGGAAATTCCCAGAAGAAGAGGTTGGCTCTGCTTAATGGTTCGGAAAAATAATGCGCCAAATTTTAACTATGAGTATGCATTATGCATATAGGGATAATATGCAGAGAGGAAGGAGAGATACATACGAAGGGAGTACACTATGCAGATTGAGGGAAAAACAAACAGTGCTAGTGTCGGAGGGTGAGCTGATATATGGGGGACGGTCCGATTAACTTCATTACAGAAGAAGGGGTAAATAGTCCTAAAGGATGGGTTAAGCTTATAGGAATCTGGGGACGGTGTTGAAGAGTTGAGATTAAACTTCTATTCATTGTAAATTCCTTAAGGAAAGAGCAATCACCTGGACTTCGGTCTGTCATCCTGCCAACAAAATAAATAAAATTCACTTCTTGATTTTTGATTCCTCTGAGCACGTCGTTTCTTTCTTTCTAATTAAAATTAAATTAATAAAAACGTACAACATAACATACATGGTCTGTGCCTCTTGGCTTTTGGAGATTCTCTACAACGCAACATTCAAATTCAAAAGCAACTCTGAGATCTTTAACACTGACTGAAAATGAGAACAAAAGAGCCTTTGATATGGCTATTTAATTATTATCTACATATATTCTGTTTAGCTGTTTACACAAGGTATTTAATACCTGTACTCGTATAACGTATAACTATTGATGTTTCCAAAATAATTTATGAATTTAAATGAGAGCTATGTCTAACTGATGAGTTCCAATAAGAACGAAACGCGTCTTAGGCTGCTCTCAGGTGTTGGCTAAAAGATGATCCCAAAATGACCACATCAAGGGAACAACAATTCTCCCGCTTGTTTATGGCTCAAATACCTGCTAACCTGCTCCGCTTTAATATTCACCAAAACTATTGATGAAATTGAGATAACAGAATACCGCCGGAATAGCCGACTCTGTAACCGCAAAGCCGGCAAATTCCGCTGAAGCTATTTTGGGAGGTATTTTTCAATATGTACTTACCGTCATATACCATAGGTCCGTACAATATGTACTTACCGTCAGGGCTGTATTTAGGATGATGGATGACCCGCCCCGTGCCCTTTTGGGCTTCATTTTTGCTCTTTTACTATGGTATGGACTGCGGAAATTTGAAGTGTTCACCCCCACCCCCCGGTACACCACTGTTTGGACTCTTGTCCCCCCCTCTCAAAAAATCCTGGGTACGGGCCTGGTTACCGCAAAACGAAACATTGAACCATATAATATGTAGCTTCCTACACATTGTAGCTTAAATATTGAAAAAATAATGGAATACACCTCGCTGTGTGAAGAGCGATATACAGGGTGTCCAGACGATAACGGACCTACTAAAATTAAAGTAAAAGGGCCTTTTGGGTTCATTGGGTTAAAACTGGACTTTCTTTACAATTTATCTAGGGATGGGGGTCTACAAATGATCTCAATTTGAGCTATAGGGCTTCAAATTTGGATCATAAAAATGGAATTATCGTCAGTATTTTCACGACTTCATGTATCGGATCATTATCAAACTTTTCACTTGAAACTTCTTTTATTCTCTT
Organism: Diaphorina citri; assembly: GCF_000475195.1. NCBI lineage: Eukaryota > Metazoa > Arthropoda > Insecta > Hemiptera > Psyllidae > Diaphorina > Diaphorina citri. Next base: position 220,328 of record NW_007377680.1, read on the forward strand.
TCTAATGGTATACTTAAGGAAAGTTCTCCTATTTCTAGGAAAGGGCGTAACGGGACGAGTGTCACATAAATTTCCACAAATTTTGTTTTTCAATTTTTTCCGAAATTCAATAAAGAATCCGAAGAAAATTAGTTAGAATTATTAGAAAAATATAGAAAATCTCCTTACTTATGTGCTTACTTACTGCCGTGGCATCTCAGACCGACTTTGATCCATTGCCTCGACAAGCTTCCTCCTCCAAATGGTCCTGTCTTCCCAATCTCCCTCCCGTAGACCCGTGCTTTGCATGACCTCGTTGACTGACTCAATACATCTGATTCTGGGTCTGTCTTTTACACTCGTATTTATGAACAAGAATGATCGAATGATCGTTCTTAATATAATCCACAAAGTTAGTGCTGTGTTTATGAATCTTTGAGTGTGTCTTTTGGTTTGTGAAATGTGTATAGTCGGGAATTACTCCCTATAAATTTAATCGTCTCTAGCAGAGTTTCTTTCCTGGAGTTCTATCCAAATTCCAAATTCATTACCAAAATATGTAAGCACAGTAAGGTGAAGTTTTACCACCGTGGGTTGTCTCAGGATTGAGTTCAATAATTCAATCCGAGGTTTGACCTTGAGGATTGCCCTATTAAGTATAGGGCAATCCTCTTTTCATCTCAATCCCGAGTTGGTAAATCAACTCCCACATTATAGTATGCCAGCACCAGAGTTCTAGAATCTTTGTACCCTTACCTTACCTACATGGCCATTGGAAACCAAGCTGGTTTTCGGCCTCGTCAACACGAGTTGGTAAATCGACTCCCACATTATAGTATGCCAGCACCAGAGTTCTAGAATCTTTGTACCCTTACCTTACCTACATGGCCATTGAAAACCAAGCTGGTTTTTGGCCTCGTCTACAATGTTATGCGCCTCCATGAATTTCTATCCAATGCTGCTTCCAAAGATGTTTCTAGACCTTTGTACCCTGTATGCATAAAATCCTATCCTACATCAACTTCAATATTATTCCACATTTCAGTATTCAAGAGGTTTCTTCACATTGCCGCCTCGTTGCCGGTTGTAGAGAATATCTCCCATATGGTGCACACACACGGAAAAGACTTGAAAATGTATTCATATTATTACGAGGTAAAACGAACTCCTCTGAGAATTGAGAAAATTCAAACCTCACTCCTCTCGCTCTCCATGAGTCGCTAAAATACAGTATGTCCCAATTTTTGAATGCTAATCAATCCTAGGATTCGGAAAAGGCATATGGCCCATCCAGTGGTGGCATTAAAAATTTGGTTGGACCTTGGGAATCTTGGGATGGGAATCCATATGCCCTTTCCTAGGGTAAAATAGTCCTACATACTGGACTCCGCACACAGGAATTTCGTCAGGAAAGACCCCATTTCAATGTAATGCCCTTTTTAGTCCGTCCTTCCTTTATTATTACAATAGTAATAAAAAGGTATAAGGGACGGACTATTGTATTCGCCTCGGTGTCGTCTGTCGGTCTGTCGTATTAAACAAATTAGGTAGGTACATAGGTATTCTTTCTTTAACCACGATCGAATAAACTACGGGCTAAAAAATTCCCGGAGGGACGGGCCCAGCTTGTTAAACCTAGAATCAATCGGAATTCAAAAGTTCCTAGGCCTTCAAAAGATAAAGGATACATTACATTACTTCTGGGATACACTGTATATGAAACATGTGGCAGGATAGGGTGAGCCATGGACAAATTAACTTTGCTGAATATTAGGTGCCTCGAGAATTTAGTCTTGTAAGGAATCAAATTTGTGGTGACATACTCGAGGTAAATGCTGGAGCATGTGTTCATACCACCAACCTCCACATCCAAAGTTCTTTCTGAGATGATAAGATTCCATATTTCTTAGGAGTGATGATATAAGGCTGCTTATTTTATGTTGTGTGTGGGGATTAGTGGGAAAACATTCGGAATTTCGGGTAGATCCATCTACTTATCAGGCAAATCTGGTAGGGGCGCTTACGGCACGAGCTTGAAGCACGCCCGACCTTTAATACGAAATTCAAAAATATAGGTAGAAGAAATCGAGCTTCGTAATTTTTTCCATCAGCTCGAAATTAATTTTCATTCAATCCCTTATGGAGTTTGATAAAACACATAAAATCTTGCATATCTCGGGATGTCAGACCGAAATGTTAAATAAAATAAAAATGATAAAACAACAAGTGCCTTGCATAAGCATTTCAAGTGAAGATCTGTTACCTTATTTGTATCTATTTAGAAGTTCCTCGTCAAATTTCTCTTTGTTTGTTTGTTAGGTGTTCTCTTGTGTACCTATTTGCATAGTTATTATATTCTGCTGGGTTTAGTTACCTGTATTGTATTTGCTTCAGTTTTTGAAACTACTGATGCATCTATTATAAATCCTTTGAGTCGCATCCATGTTTGTCTTTTGTATTTCTACCAAAGTTTCAGAGGTTAAATACAAAGTCTGGGAACTTTTTCAGAACTCCACAGTAAGTATTTCCTCGTGATGTATTCATAGTTTATGCTTGATTTTTAGGGCATATCCGCATATCGGTATACATAATTGGGTATGCAAGTTCCTGAAAATTTGACAGAAAAAGTCATATTTATAGGCACCCTTTGTATTTTTTTTTCTGGTGTAGCAATAAGACATTGAAGATACATCAGCTAAGATACTCGGGTTGTCTTACCTTCTTTTCTTATTTTTATATCTTTCTCTATCATTTCTTTCCCATCTCTCTGATTTTTATTAAGACACCTTAATATCTTGACATGTTTTCATTTTACTTTCTTCCTTTGTACGGACAGGAATTCAACAAGACGTCCTTCAGTGCAGGTTTGAATCTTTCGGTGCTTAGGGATTTTAATGTTAATGGAAGTTTGTTGTAAATAGCAATACCTGTTGTAAATAGCAATAAAATAAAAATGATTAAAGAACAAGTGCCTTGCATAAGCATTTCAAGTGAAGATCTGTTACCTTATTTGTATCTATTTAGAAGTTCCTCGTCAAATTTCTCTTTGTTTGTTTGTTAGGTGTTCTCTTGTGTACCTATTTGCATAGTTATTATATTCTGCTGGGTTTAGTTACATTTATTGTATTTGCTTCAGTTTTTGAAACTATACTAGTATACTGCATGTATCCTTTGAGTCGCATCCATGTTTGTCTTTTGTATTTCTACCAAAGTTTCAGAGGTTAAATACAAAGTCTGGGAACTTTTTCAGAACTCCACAGTAAGTATTTCCTCGTGATGTATTCATAGTTTATGCTTGATTTTTAGGGCATATCCGCATATCGGTATACATAATTGGGTATGGAAGTTCCTGAAAATTTGACAGAAAAAGTCATATTTATAGGTATACCCTTTGTATTTTTTTCTGGTGTAGCAATAAGACATTGAAGATACATCAGCTAAGATACTCGTACATCCATCTACCTGTGTATGTGTGTATCTATTCTCACCCAGTAGGTACATTTTACGAGTTCCCAACATTACCTATATTCGTACATCTCATAAAGTAGGTACCTATATCATATACGTTCTTTTTTCACTAATGTAATTGACAATTTTTCAAAGTGCTCCGGGTGTCAGTTCCTTGTCATCAACACCATTAATACATTTCATCTGCCACTCTGTCATCAAAATGTGAGCAGGGAGGAATTTTTCAATTTCCAAATCAAGAAACATCTCATCTCCATCTCATCCTTGAGAACACACCGAAAACTCATACGTTTTAAGGCAGGTACACATTTTTGTTCTACGTCAAGGAGGTTTGCACATTGCTTGCTGAATTTGTTCTCTGTGATGGTGCTAATGGTCTGTTGTATGGGGTTCTACTGCGTTGGATTTTGTTGTTTGAATCACTAATTTTAATTAAAGTTCTTGCTCATACGTTTTAAGGCAGGTACAAATTTTTCACTCCCAAGTCAGAAAGGTTTGCAGATTGCTTGCTGAATTGCTCTCTGTTAATGACGCTCATGGTGTGTTGTATGGGGTTTTACTTCGTTGGATGTTGTTGTTTAGATCATTGATTTTACTATGAAAGTTCTTGTTTTTGTTCTTCTAGGCTCTAGGCCCTAGAGGCCTAGACTCTAGGGCTAGGATCATCATTGTTTACTTATCTTCAAACATGTTTGTCATTATCTTTAATTGTATTCTTAGAAGTTTTATTTAGCTCTCTCTAATTCCATTATTAGATAGTGCTAATACAAGATTAAATTTCATATTGCATGGTATGATCAACACTTATCAATAGCATACTTATCTGATTATGGACCACAATTTTTTACTTTCTTCTTCTTCTTCTTCTTCTTCTTCTTCTTCTTCTTCTTCTTCTTCTTCTTCTTCTTCTTCTTCTTCTTCTTCTTCTTCTAGACTAAAGGATACAATTCGTCCTTTACTTTAGAGCTTAGAGTTAATAGATGAAATGTTGGCAGTCGGAGAACACCAGATCTATTTTTATTTTTTAACTTTCTAGTGTCATTTCAATGTAATTCTGCATAGATATTGTTAAATCAAGTTAAATTGGCAAAACCTTAAGCCAGGAAATTCATCTGCCAGGAAATCATTTCCGCTTGATAGATCTTTGCAATTTTATATGGAATTAATCTCCCCTCCCAATTCCATCCCCCCCCCCCTCCACAAAAACCCCTTTTTCCTACTACTCTTTGCCTAGTCCTCTTTTTCCTCCAACTATTTAGACCTCTTTCTCCTCTTTCATTGTCTGTTTGTTCTCTAGCTCTTTTTCCTTTGTCCTCCTCCTTCCCGCCACCTCCTTTTCTTCCTCCCCTCCGTCTCCTCTTTCGCCACAATCGCGCACCGTGCTCCGCGGTTACAAAATATCTCGACGAAAAAACCATCTCCCCGGAAAATAACAGCTACCTCTTTCTACCACTTCCCTCCCAACACTTTCGTAAATCCCAAGCTTTTAAACTTTTTATGAAGGTTTCGTCAAGACGGGACTTGAGTACTACTCGAATGAGAAATGAGAGAGAGAGAGATATTTTTTGACTCTTTTCTTTTGCTCTCAGGAAATTGAATTTGCTGAAATTTCAGAGAATTTTTGTTCCGGTATCATTGTAATTTTCTCCGTAAATGAGGGCGTCCAGATCTTATTCCAAGGAGAATTTTTTTACAATTTTCCTTCTTTGATCATTTTGCTGTAATTGATATTCTGTAAAACAATTCTTTGGTCTCAAATGTATATGATTCTGAAACCAAATGGTTTCAAGAAGTCTCCCTTTGGTGAATAATAGTTATTATAAGCATACTTTAAAGAATTTTAAGAGCATATAAGCATATTGAAGTACAATTCGAGTGGATATAAGAGGGTGTATTCTATCGAAGGACTTGAAGGAAAAGCATAAAAATACGATTAAGGACATGAGAAGATTAGGAAAATGTATACGACAGATGACTTTAAGAGATAAAGGTTTAACGAGTGTGTTCCCATTTCATCCTGTATTCTATTTGTTTCCTTTGTGGTTTCTTCTTCTTCTTCTTCTTCTTCTTCTTCTTCTTTTTGTTCGTCTTCTCCGTTTTCTTCTTTTTCCTCATCCTCATCCTCCATCTTCTTCTTCCTCTTCTCTTTCTTCTTCCTTCTTCTTTTTTCTTCTCCTTCGTCGTCTTCTTCTTGTTGAAAACAATTTGAAAGTTTTCCTCCATCTCGCCGTCTCTATGGGACCTATGTATGTGTTTAGAATAACTTACACCATATCGTTTTCTGCGAAATTGCGAGCAGGGTTTGTTAAAATTCTAAGTACGACATAAAGAGTTAGCATGAGCAAATAGGAAGCGCTTAAACACTATTTGGTCTAAGAAGATACCTCCAACCACATAAATATGTTTGAATTCCAAGTAAGTAGATATGTACTTTTCCATGATTTTCTCCAAAAATACGAAGAAATACGAGTATTTTCAGGTGAAAATAGGTAGGTGACAATCTATATTAGGGAAATCTAGGTCACGTGACGTGACGTAGCGTAGGTGAAAATTTTAAAATAGAATATAGAATCCAAATCAGTGGAAATTGGACGGTGATCAAAATCTGAATGTAGTCTGTTTCCCAAAAACATTTTTTAGCCTGATATTTCACAACTCCGGAAGAGAAAAAGCTTTTTATGCACCGTCACCTTTTTCTCCTCCTCCTCATTTCTCTTCTTCTCCTCTTCCTTCCCCTCCTTCTTTCAAGCTGTCATAGACACTGCTAGAAATCTAATAAAGGACTAAAAGGTACAGAGGACGGAGAGCTTAGAGAAAGTTGATAAAAGAGAAGAGGAGGAGGAGAAAAAGGAAAAAATGAAATAAAGATCAAAGTATAATCTCATAAGATATCGTGTCACTTGGAGGTGACTTTTATTTTCTCTGAGCACAAACATAAAAAAAAGAGGAAAAAAATTACCCTTAGTGGCGCAGTCACCAACGGAAATTTGGAAGGTTGTACCAAATTTACAGGATTTTGGGGGAAATGGAGAAGAAACGACCCCTTGAAACAATATTGAACAATGAAATAAAGATCAAAGTATAATCTCATAAGATATCGTGTCACTTGGAGGTGACTTTTATTTTCTCTGAGCACAAACATAAAAAAAGAGGGAAAAAAATTACCCTTAGTGGCGCAGTCACTAACGGAAATTTGGAAGGTTGTACCAAATTTACAGGATTTTGGGGGAAATGGAGAAGAAACGAACCCTTGAAACAATATTGAATAAACTGTTTCCTATTATTCACAGTACTTTTGGTGGCAAAATAAAGACCAATGAAGGCAAGAAGTGAGGTATGGGTAAATCTCTTACATTCAAAGCATCATTTTTTAAACAATTTCTGCTTACTTCAGTTAGTTCCTTCACCTCTTTATCTCCACCACTGGTACTCTGGTTATAGCTAAGGAACACTGCCGGTTGTCTTACCTTCTTTTCTTATTTTTATATCTTTCTCTATCATTTCTTTCCCATCTCTCTGGTTTTTATTAAGACACCTTAATATCCTGACATGTTTTCATTTTACTTTCTTCCTTCTACGAAAAGGGAGAGGTTTGAGGGAGGTACATATCTTCATTTCTTTGAAGTTCTGGCATTCTTTTCAAAGCTGCTTTGTTTCGGATAGTTCTGTTTTTGAGTGCCATGCCATGAGACAATATTCAAGCCTGGAGCTCTGTTTAGTTTAGAAAGTTTAGGATTTCATGTTCAATTCTTTTCTTCTCATCATTTTGTTCTGCTGATTGGATGTGAAGCTTACTTTGGTCTGGTATTACCTACTTTTCTTATCCTTCTAACAAATACCTACGTTGGTATACAAACTAGTATAAAGTCGTAGATAAGTAATATTTTGTTTATTGTTTAGTTGATTTGTCGAAGGAAATTGTTCTTTGATGCAAGAGAACTGCATGGGTATTCTTTTTTGGCGCCCAAAGAGTCGCTTGCAACTTTCTTCCTTCTAAGAAAAGGGAGAGGTTTGAGGGAGGTATCTTCATTTCTTTGAAGTTCTGGCATTCTTTTCAAAGCTGCTTTGTTTTGGATAGTTCTGTTTTTGAGTGACATGCCATGAGACAATATTCAAGCCTGGAGCTCTGTTTATTTTAAAATATTTAGGATTTCATGCTCAATTCTTTTCATCTCTTCATTTCGTTCTGCTGATTGGATGTGAAGCTTACTTTAGTCTGGTTTTACTTTTCTTATACTTTTAACAAATTCCTACGTTGGTATACAAAGTAGTACAAAGTTGTAGAGAAGTAATATTTTGTTTATTGTTTTGTTGATTTGTCGAAGAAAATTGTTCTTTGGTGCAAGAGAACTGGATATTCTTTTTTTTGGCGCCCGAACAGTCGCTTGCAACTTTTTTTCCGTTGCTAGACTGACCTCATTTTTTGCTCCCTCCCAATTTTCCATCGCGTTACCATGCATGCTACATACATCACGAACTTCGAAATAGAATTTATATTAGCTTTCTTGTTCGCAAGTTTGAATTCAATTTGCATGAGTATATTTTTCTGATATTATATTCCTGCGAAATTCCAAAAAAGGGAATGTATTCTGAGAGCATTTTTGATCTGCTGTGTTGGTATGAGTATGTATGGAAAATTAGTTTTTTCTTTTGCCAAGTTACATCAGCAGGAGCTTTGTGTACTCTCTCGATGGTGTTTGTAGGAAAATACTTTTGCTATTATCATTTTACTTGCATTTTTTCCTCTCCTTTCTTGTTTGTTCGTCAAGAATCAGGGCTTGTTTGTGTTCGTTACCACGAGGAGTGTAATTTATGATTTCATTTTCTTGCTCTTGAATATTTGAACCCCCAAAAAAACACTTCGTGTTAAAAAATTAACGTCAAGAGTTACCCTCCACAAAAAAGTACTGATATAAAAAAAGACGTCAATGTGGGACCTCCCTTCTACATTAATCATTTTATGAGGTTGCAACTTCGCCGTCGTTTATTAGTGCAGCTTTTGCTCCGGGAAATGTTTTGTCACTCTTGATGGCGTTAAACGTTAAACCGTCGAGATGGGAGGGGAATGTACAAGGTTTGGTGTCGTGGAAAGCACTTGAAAAATGTGTCACCCGAGTGTGAATGATGTGCAACATGGCAACGGCTGTATAACAAGATGTGTTGCAACTGGCAACAGGGGACACATTCCCAGACGGTTTTGTAGTCTCTGGGAATTTCCATTTTTATTGTATATTCACAATTTATTATTATTGGTTAAAAAACGACAGAATATATTCCAGTTCAATTCATTTATTACCTTCTATAGGGAACCTAAACAACAAAGAATATTGGAATCAGTCCAAATTTTTCACGATTGGGGGCCAGGAGTTTTCAGAAAATCAATATCTTGCTTGATGGAAAGTTGAGTATGGAAAGGGCTCCTAGTGGATTTTCCAGCTGGAATGATTTTCTGAGATTACTTCCTCAAATCCTCATAGTCCAAATTGCTCCTGGAGGATTTTCCTTCCCCGCTTCCTAGACTCCTACCACAAAACTCTTAATGGCAATCCAAATCCAAACATACGTGTAATTATCAGGTTTCTCTATGTATCTCCTGTTCTTCCTGAATTGAATTTTCACATGCACTTGTAGAGTTCTCAGAAGCTTTCGGTGTGATTCAGTTGTTTTTTTCTCCTTGTATGTTCCAATTTGCAGTCTGGCTCCTTAGGGAATAGGTAGGGATGCACTATTGTTTTTCATAAACAAATAATCAAAACTTGAGAGAGTATACTCGTATATTATGTATATCAAGCAATTGTGAGACACATTCACATTGTAAACACTTCCTCATAAAACACCGTAAACCACATTTCATAAAACACTGTAAACCACATTTCAATGTGTTCTAAATCCTTCACGCGGTGTTGTAAATCCGAAAGCTTGTAAAATGTACTAGTTTTTTGTTTAGAGCTTTCCTTAAGCTAACACCTACATAGCTTACGAAGATTTCTACTTTGTATCTACATAGTTGCATATCTTTGTAACAATTTCAATTAAGTTTACAAGCATAGTTACAGGGGATTTTCTGCTTCTTACCGGGACCCTCAGTGAGTGATCTTATTAGGTAAGGATCTGATGTGCAAATATCCACCTTCATTAAAAGTGTGCATTCCACGGCGCATTGGAAGAACTCTTTGTTAAAGCTGTAATTTTCTAATTTGATTTCTAACCAAAAAAAAAGGACTGTGAACCGATCGACCGAATCTCAAGATTTTGATCAGAAGTCTTTCCAAAGAGAACTGAGAACTTCACACTTTTAGCAAACTTTTTAAATCTATTCTATTGTAACATCTTCAATATCATTGGATTTGTTCCTCCAGCAGTTAGGTACTTTACGGTATTCCCGGATATCCGTGTAGATCATTGATGTTTTGTGACCTTTTGAAATAAGTGTCTGACTGTGACAGTGGGTTTGAGAAAGAGTGTGACTGTGACAGTGGTTATGAGAAAGAGTGTGACTGTGACAAGTGACAGTGGGCATGCGAAAGGGTGGTATAAACTCGGTTTATTATTCAGCAAAATAAAATGCATGAAAAAAAAATATCTCAACAAGACGAACGAGAGAGCACAGAAAATGATGAAAAAACTTGAAGATTAAAATCCTCGTAAATCAAATATCTCTCTCACTCTCTTTCTGTCTCTCTCTCTCTCTCTCCCTCTCTCTCTCTTTCTTTCTCTTGCTCAACGATATTTGTTTTTTATATTGAAATCGTAAATCCCAAGCTTTTAAACTTTTTATGAAGGTTTCGTCAAGACGGGACTTGAGTACTACTCGAATGAGAAATGAGAGAGAGAGAGATATTTTTTGACTCTTTTCAAAATTGGAGTACCCTTCTGTTTGCACAATATCACATAAGGTGGTGGAAGTAAACTGGAAAATGTCTTTGGGCATTCATAAGAAGGCTACTTGACAATTTCAGGGTTTTCGTAGCCCTACCAACCAATTTATAAAGATTAAACTACCCTTTTGAAGGACACTCTCTGAAGGAGAGAGAGAGAGAGAAGGAGAGAAAGAGAAAGAGATGAAGGGACTAGCGACTTAAGTGAACCAGAGAAAGACCGGAGAACAGACGTCTTTGATGTGTTTTAAAATAATAATGAGTTGCTCACTCTACCAAAAACTAAACTTAAAAGGGACCAAAACTGCTGCCTTGGAAAACGACAAAAGCACATTGCGCCCTCGAGTTTTCCACGGTTGATCGCTTCAAGGGAGCCCTTCCTTATTCCAAACAACTTTGAGAAGAGCAGTTTGACGAGTTACTCAAGTTTTGCATCTCTTTCGAGTTTGTAATATTTTATGTCCAATATCAAATGCTTCCGACACATCCAAGTTTTCCTAGTTTCAAGCTGGGATGAATTTCTTTGATAGCTCTGAACTTTACGAGTCCATACTAATGCAGCTTGTAAGCTTATAAGTCCCAAGAACTACCTGTATGACTCACTAATTAAATATGAATCATTACTTGGAGTCTTGGCCCGAGTAGTAAGTATAAGTAAACACATGGTTTATCATGAGATTATGCAAATAACTCACATTTCTGATGCCTATATTTATGCTATTTTAAACCATTTCGGTATAATTTGTCCAATAGGGCAACTCTAATGTGATTATGTAAGTGGTAGTGATTTCAAGGTGAAATCCTAACTATACCTTCGAGTAGGTACCCATGTTTCAATTGTGGATATTAGTTCTAATAATCTAATCTTCTAATACTGAAAGCATTTCAAGTTTCAAGGTTTATCTTGGGTTTTAGGAAAGGAAATGAAGACTAATTAGTAAAATTAGGTACCCATGAATTTTAATTATTTTCGAAATGCATTTTCGACAGTTTTCTATCAGTCTGGAAACCACTGTGGTGTCTTTAATGTCTTAACTTAGTTGGTCTGGTCCTTGTTATAGAAAGATCTTCGCAAAAGTCACTCTTGTTTGTTCGTCAAGAATCAGGGCTTGTTTGTGTTCGTTACCACGAGGAGTGTAATTTATGATTTCATTTTCTTGCTCTTGAATAGGTATTTGAATATTGAATTTGTTGCTTCTTTCTGATAGAACACTCGCAACATTCTCTACTTGTATGTAGGACACGTTTGTGGCAACATTGTACTAAAATATTATGGAGCAAGTTCATCACGCTCTTTTCTTTTGTTGTGTTTTCTAATTTCATTTCTCTTGTCATCTTTGTCCTTAACCATCTTCTTTCCTTTGAGCTTTAAATATGGATGATATTTTTTTAATATTTCGATGTTTATTCTAGTACCTATTCCTGGGTACCCACATTTCTGATGCCTATATTTATGCTATTTTAAACCATTTCGGTATAATTTGTCCAATAGGGCAACTCTAATGTGATTATGTAAGTGCTAGTGATTTCAAGGCGAAATCCTAACTATATTACCTTCGAGTGCCCATGTTGCAATTAAGAATATTGGTTCTAATAATCTAATCTTCTAATACTGAAAGCATTTCAAGTTTCAAGGTTTATCTTGGGTTTTAGGAAAGGGAATGAAGACTAATTAGTAAAATTAGGTACCCATGAATTTTAATTACCTATTTTCGAAATGCATTTTCGACAGTTTTCTATCGGTCTGGAAACCACTGTGGTGTCTTTAATGTCTTAACTTTGTTGGTCTGGTCCTTGTTATACCTAGAAATATCTTCGCAAAAGTCAGGTCGTAATGTTTCCAGTCCACTTTGATTGTTTTCGCTTTTGTGAACCTTGCCAGATCTCTCACAGTGCTATTGTATTTATGTTCAAGTTTTCCGATCCTTCTGATAGATACCTTCCTGGTTTCTGGCATTGATTTAGCAGCGCTGCAATAATTTCAGCGAACTCTTTGTAGGACTGCAGGATTTTCCTGTGTACACTGTACAAAATGGAAGAGGAGGAACAGGAGGCATGGAGCCATCCAGGGGAGGAAGAGAAGGTTGTCTGGGAGGGAGGAAGAATTTCAGTTTGTGAACCTCGCAGCTGCGTTAGCATTTTGTAAACTTTAGCCTGCGTTTTCATAAAGTTCAAAGGGTAACGTTACATCTACCTCGACTGCAAAGGTTTCTGTTGTTGACGTCAGATTTTTTCATCTCTTCAGAAAAAAAGAAAAGTTTCTCGGATTTTCCTCTCTATTTTCTTAAACTGAAATTGAAGTTTTTGAGTACTTTGGAGAAAACGTGCCAAGAAGAGAGAAGGAGAGGGAGGGGGAGAGAGAGAAGGAGAACTGCAATACATAACTTTATTAATTCAATCTAGGTGAGGTGACTGGTGGATAGTATGGAAACTTATTAGAAACTTATCTCTCTATCTCTCTTTTGAGCGTCAATAAATTTTCCGAGTACTGAAAACTATTAGTTCAACATGAAATCGAGAGAGAGATCAAAAGAGAGAGAGAGAGAGAGAGAGAGAAAACTGCAATACATAACTTTATTAATTCAATCTAGGTGAGGTGGCTGGTGGATAGTATGGAAACTTATTAGAAACTTATCATTCTCTCTATCTCTCTTTTGAGCGTCAATAAATTTTCCGAGTACTGAAAACTAGTTCAACTTGAAATTATGTTTCGATATTTACGTACAAAACTTTGCGTCCTGTCGAATCCAAATAGCAGGGGATGTGTTTCAAAACACATACCTTATTATTATCTATTTATTTATTTTTCATGGGACGTGGGTCACGTATGCCAGGTTAGTTGTTTTAAAAATGTCAATTTTTGTCCCAGCTCAAAGGAATGTCAATTTTTCCCTCCACGGGGAGTAAGAAGTGTAACATTTCTAGCTTTCAAGTGCTCAAATCCTTTGGGGAATGCGCCCCTAAAGTTTGAAATCTATATCCAAACTTTTCCCCATTTCCACCACGTCTCCAGCTCGATAAAGTTGGGAAATACCACCACTCACTTCCATCCCAAACCAACTTCCAACCGTGTCAAAGTTGCTGAAAGTTTCAGGCAGCTGATGGGGGGTTGTCGATGTATTGTGCAACTTGAAAGCTCTTGGAAGAAAGGAAGATAATCTCTTGTATTTATACAATAACCACACATCATGTTTCCTTTATACAAGAAAATGGGAGTAAAGGTAACATTTTATGCAACCCATCTTGTATTTATAAATAGGTTTACTCACGAGACATGGCTAATAAATTATATTAGGCATGGTGATGAAAATTCCGAGAAAGGGTTTTAAAGAAAGGAGTGTGCTCGTTCCAAGAACGAAAAATAAAAAAGCTTATTTAAAATAAAATATAGCACGATGAATAGCCTCCTTTTCCATAGACCTCCTCAAATCGACAGGTATCCCTAGTATCCCCAATTATAATTTCAAGCCATATTTGAACAAAATCTGCAGATCCCCAATAATAATTTCAAGCCATATTTGAATAAAACCTGCAGATCCCCAATAATAATTTCAAGCCATATTTGAATAAAACCTGCAGATCCCCAATAATAATTTCAAGCCAGGCATATTTGAACAAAATCTGCAGATCCCCAATAATTCAACTTTTTATGACCGCTTTTTTACGAGTTTTTGAAATGCAATTTATTTGAACGACAATGGCTTTTCGTAAGTCTTCCTTTAAAACGAACCTAAGGAGGTAAATTACATTGGGGCTTTTCTAATTTAATCTTTTCGTCTCAAGCGTGTAGGATTCAGGTCACAGGGGATCAAGTTAGGGAAGTAATGTGAGCGTTTTGAATTGTTTAGAAGTTTACTCACTTGAGCTTTAGAATTAATTATGAACATTTTATAAGTGTGTAGGTAAATGCCGAGGTTGTTGAGTTAGGAGGTATGTGGAGTATCTTTATGTAGGCATTCGTATGTTGTCTTGGGAAACAACCGCTCTAACTACAAGTGAGGCCTTTTTTCTCTTACTTACATATTAACTCGTATTTTGATTAGATGATGCCCATGTTAATATTTTTAGTGGATGTGTCCAAAGTAACGAATCTGCTAATCATGATTTGTCAAAGGTTAAAACCATAATGAAAGCGCCGCGCTGTATGTCTTTCATTAATGTCTCTAATTTGTAATTTTCCTCGTCTTGAGATAACCTCAAAGGAACTAAACCCGCTCCTTAGATGTGAGATCTAAATGAGTCTTGCAAATATCCAGATATATTATGTATGTAATATAGCTGGGATAATTAAAAACCCTCGTTATCTGGAAGAAGATTAAATCCACACAAGTTTTCACATAAAGCGTCGCTTTCATCACCACCATCATATGCGTTTTGAGCATCTTTCATCTCTCCACATCTTTCTCCGTGGTCTTTCTTTCCACTTTATCCTTCTCCATTTCGCCTCTCTTCTCCTCCGTCAGCTTGTTCATCACTCGAGTTAAGTCTGTTTATGTTTGAACAAGTTCTCCGTGCTGGTTGAGTGCTTTGGTTTTTCTCTTTTTTACGACATTCACCGACATCATTTTATGATAGGTACCTAGAATAAATTATGAAAAGTTCAAAAAGCTCAACGGCTTTTGCAGTTTTGCCAGCGTTGATATTAAATTATCATAGGATTTATGTAGATAGGGCACTCTCTGGAAAACAAAATGGCGTCTTAGTCATATCAAACAAACCCAATTAAATGTTGAGAAAAGAAAATGTTTTTCATTTTACGTTTATTCAATGCAATTACTCGGTTTGCATTTTGCACAAGTACCTCACATTTGTTTATTTGTGCAGAGTTACTCTGACGAGATGTTTGCATTTGGTTGACAAGTTCGTGGAAAATATAGTCAGCGGCATACGAACTGCTTTTGACTTCCTCATGTAAAAGAAAGAATACTGAATAAATAGACGTCAACAAAATATTACTTGGTTGTTAATTAGATAATTACATACTTACCGTACGTAAAACGTCATTCATTTCATTGGCTATTTTGTTTTGTAGCAATACAACTTCTACATTCATATATAAGCCATTCAAAGTTCACCTGTTTATGTAATACCTAATTTGTACGTAGCTACTCATGTATGTTTAGAAAATAGAAATGGTCTGAAAACAGCATACCTTTTAACTAGGTACCTTCGTAAACTTTTAAATTATTACTAAAATTATGTACATAATGTGGGTGGAAATGTGAATCTTTGTTTAGAATTGAATGTAACATTTTAACTTGTCTCTAACGACTCTATACATAGATCTATCTGGTAACACTTTAGCAGTCAAATTTGCTGAAACAAATCATTAAAAAGGGCTTTATTAGCCTATCGTGGCAATCCCACCATTCTGTATTTCCTATTGGGTATTCAAAGTGGGTTAAGTGGGTAGGCAAAGTTTAGTTCACTGGAATAACGTAACAGACTGTGGGATGAAATCCAATTTCATTAAAAGGTTGACAATTTTTGTCCCCACCCCTGACGGTTGTAATTTTGTCATCAAAGAATCTGCTTGATCAGTGTTTCAAATCCTGCCGGGACCCACTTCCTAATTCGGAAAGCATTTCTTTTGTTGGTTTTAGTCGAAAGGTTGACAATTTTTGTCCCCACCCCTGACGGTTGTAATTTTGTCATCAAAGAATCTGCTTGATCAGTGTTTCAAATCCTGCCGGGTCCCCTTTCCTAATTCGGAAAGCATTTCTTTTGTTGGTTTTAGTTGAAACACAGACTGGAAATCCATTTACCTCCTTCTTCTAATTCTCCTCTTCCTCCCTATCCGCCTGCTCCTCCTCTTCCTTCTCCGCCTTATCATCATCTTCCTCCTCCTCCGCCTTCTCCTCCTCCATCAGGTTGTATTCAAAACGGCAAATAGTTCACTCGACTGAACAATAGGGATAATACATTCGAATATCCTCCCAGCATTCCCCCTTCTCCCACCCATTATCGTTAAATACAGAAAACCCCCGGTCTCGATTTACATTTGAAAAGAAAAAAATGTATAATTTCCTATAGGTGGTTAGGTATACGAGAGGATAAGTAAAACCTCTTGGCTCGGAATAAGAACACAAAAGCTGTGTAGAGATTTATATTTTCCGTCTTTTCTCTAACAAGGAAAGTCTTTGGGGGTCCTTGTGAAAAGGGAACTTTTGCGAAAAAGTACAAGGCGAGGCGATTTCCTTTTCTTCTTGCCCCTTGTTTTTCTACTCCTTGTTCTTGTTCTTCTCGGAATAAGAACACAAAAGCTGTGTAGAGATTTATATTTTCCGTCTTTTCTCTAACAAGGAAAGTCTTTGGGGGTCCTTGTGAAAAGAGAACTTTTGCGAAAAAGTACAAGGCGAGGCGATTTCCTTTTCTTCTTGCCCCTTGTTCTTGTTCTTCTACTCCTTGTTCTTGTTCTTCTGCTCCGTGTTCTTGTTCTTCTACTCCTTGTTCTTCTGCTCCGTGTTCTTGTTCTTCTGCTTCTTGCCCTTGTTCTTCTGCTCCTTGTTTTTCTACTTCTTGCTCTTGTTCTTCTGCTCCTTGTTCTTGTTCTTCTGCTCCTTGTTCTTCTTGTGAAAGCTGCATGAACCCGTCTTTTCTCTAACAAGGAAAGTCTTTGGGGGTCCTTGTGAAAAGGGAACTTTTGCGAAAAAGTACAAGGCGAGGCGATTTCCTTTTGTTCTTGTTCTTCTACTCCTTGTTCTTGTTCTTTTGCTCCGTGTTCTTGTTCTTCTGCTTCTTGCCCTTGTTCTTCTACTTCTTGCTCTTGTTCTTCTGCTCCTTGTTCTTGTTCTTCTGCTCCTTGTTCTTATTGTGAAAGCTGCATGAACATCTTGTTCTTCTGCTTCTTGCCCTTGTTCTTCTACTTCTTGCTCTTGTTCTTCTGCTCCTTGTTCTTGTTCTTCTGCTCCTTGTTCTTTTCGTGAAAGCTGCATGAACAAAATTCCAATATAAACCAATTGAAATTCAAATTCACTCATCAAATTTTGCAAAAACATTGATCGAAAGTTGTAATTTTGTATAGGGTTTCTGGTTATGTTTTGTAGTGTGATTATAGTATAGGTAGATTCTCATTATAATTTTCTAGTTTATTTAGACCCTGTAGTCTGCCTTTTCTCATCAAAAATTTAATGCAATACACCGTACCCACCCATTCACTTACAAATTTATGTTGCAATTACCAAGTAGATAGGTACCTAGAATAAATTATGAAAAGTTCAAAAAGCTCAACGGCTTTTGCAGTTTTGCCAGCGTTGATATTAAATTATCATAGGATTTATGTAGATAGGGCACTCTCTGGAAAACAAAATGGCGTCTTAGTCATATCAAACAAACCCAATTAAATGTTGAGAAAAGAAAATGTTTTTCATTTTACGTTTATTCAATGCAATTACTCGGTTTGCATTTTGCACAAGTACCTCACATTTGTTTATTTGTGCAGAGTTACTCTGACGAGATGTTTGCATTTGGTTGACAAGTTCGTGGAAAATATAGTCAGCGGCATACGAACTGCTTTTGGCTTCCTCATGTAAAAGAAAGAATACTGAATAAATAGACGTCAACAATATTACTTGGTTGTTAATTAGATAATTACATACTTACCGTACGTAAAACGTCATTCATTCCATTGCCTATTTTGTTTTGTAGCAATAGAACAACTTCTACATTCATTCATATAAGTATAAGCCATTCAAAGTTCACCTGTTTATGTAATACCTACTTTGTACGTAGCTACTCATGTATGTTTAGAAAATAAAAATGGTCTGAAAATAGCATACCTTTTAACTAGGTACCTTCGTAAACTTTTAAATTATTACTAAAATTATGTACATAATGTGGGTGGAAATGTGAATCTTTGTTTAGAATTGAATGTAACATTTTAACTTGTCTCTAACTACTCTATAAATCTATCTGGTAACACTTTAGCAGTCAAATTTGCTGAAACAAATCATTAAAAAGGGCTTTATTAGCCTATCGTAGCAATCCCACCATTCTGTATTTCCTATTGGGTATTCAAAGTGCTTTAGTGCTTTATTTAGACTGTCGAATTAGGACATGTAGTCGAATATACATTTCATTGGCTATTTTGTTTTGTAGCAATACAACTTCTACATTCATATATAAGCCATTCAAAGTTCACCTGTTTATGTAATACCTAATTTGTACGTAGCTACTCATGTATGTTTAGAAAATAGAAATGGTCTGAAAACAGCATACCTTTTAACTAGGTACCTTCGTAAACTTTTAAATTATTACTAAAATTATGTACATATTGTAGGTGGAAATGTGGATCTTTGTTTAGAATTGAATGTAACATTTTAACTTGTCTCTAACGACTCTATACATAGATCTATCTGGTAACACTTTAGCAGTCAAATTTGCTGAAACAAATCATTAAAAAGGGCTTTATTAGCCTATCGTGGCAATCCCACCATTCTGTATTTCCTATTGGGTATTCAAAGTGGGTTAAGTGGGTAGGCAAAGTTTAGTTCACTGGAATAACGTAACAGACTGTGGGATGAAATCCAATTTCATTAAAAGGTTGACAATTTTTGTCCCCACCCCTGACGGTTGTAATTTTGTCATCAAAGAATCTGCTTGATCTGTGTTTCAAATCCTGCCGGGACCCACTTCCTAATTCGGAAAGCATTTCTTTTGTTGGTTTTAGTCAAAACACAGACTGGAAATCCATTTACCTCCTTCTTCTAATTCTCCTCTTCCTCCCTATCCTAAGACTATCATTCTGGCCTGACTTCCATAAATAGCTACAACGGATGCTTCTTGTTTATAAATAGATGTGGATTCATAGGCAGAGTTTTCCATCAGACATTACTGGAAAAAAAGACTTCTACCTCTAGTTCAGAATTTGAAGATTTTAGGATATGACGAAACGTATGAGGATAGTTAAATGAGGGATTATCAAATTATCATTGATCAACAATTCCAGGGAGTCATCAACAATCCAAGTGTCATCGTCAACAATAAAATTTGAAGCATTCCATCTTATACATAATATTGTGAATCAAAAAAAAACTAATTGATGCATTTGACCAGTTATCCAGAACACTGTCATTGTTATCAAATTTATTTTAATAATGATTATCACATCAGCAGTTGGATCTCTCAATAGGGCTTCGTTAGTGAAGTGTTCCATCATGATTCATATCCAGGTATCTATCATAATTGTGATTCATACGAAGATGTATTGTGCTATCTTCATCGTAATTATCTACGTGTGAGTTGTGAATAATTTGTTGTGATGAATTACGTCGGTGAGTGCATTAAGTATGCTTAGAATTGTTTTCAGAAGACGAGATGATCTCCCATACGAAGATGTATTGTGCTATCTTCATCGTAATTATCTACGTGTGAGTTGTGAATAATTTGTTGTGATAAATTACGTCGGTGAGTGTATTAAGTATGCTTAGAATTGTTTTCAGAAGATGAGGTGATCTCCTGGCAAGGTCGACTTGACATACGAAGATGTATTGTGCTATCTTCATCGCAATTATCTACGTGTGAGTTGTGAATAATTTGTTGTGATAAATTACGTCGGTGAGTGCATTAAGTATGCTTAGAATTGTTTTCAGAAGATGAGGTGATCTCCTGGCAAGGTCGACTTGAGACTTGAGAGACTTATGATTTGCATCTTTGAATACTTTGCGATCCGCGATGGTATGATTTGGGCTTGTGTGATTTGCAATTTTACGCTATGTTTAAGCCCGATCTTCTCTACTTCGGTCACGCTCCTGTCATGTCAGGTACAGTCAAAATATTCTTACTGCTTACTAGTTACTAGTGACTAAATTAGTTTCAGATTTGCCGTTCAAGTCACATTATACTCATTCCGAAATATTCGCCTGTAAAAATATTGTTATTGATTGAAGAACACGCGACAGGGTGTTTCAAATCAAGGGTAGCTTCTTGTTATATGAAAGTTATTCGCCAGGATATCCGGCAATTTACATGAAAACATCTTACATATTATGTAATGAAAATGTCTGTTGGACTGGTCCGATTATTTTTTCCTCTAATGGTTTCGATATTTTCAGTGTGGTCTCTCACTTGACAGTTTTCTAAGTTATTATCTCTGTAGGTATTTGTACATTTTTTAGTGTTTTTTCTTTTGTTTTCATGCGCAGAATTTCAATGTTCTTGTCCCATATTATGTAGCTCTACTTTGCGCGAGTCTGCCACGTAAAGTAATACTCTCAATTCATTCATCACTTGTAGTATGTCTCTCGTACCTATGTCAGTAGTTACATTGTCATTGACACATAAATTAACCCTACACACGTCACGTGACGTTATGACGAGGCTGTGGTGTGTTTCCCATCTAACAAAGAGGGCTGACTGAGGTTTCCCATCTACGAAATTCCAATCGAAAGAAGGTAAGTGAGGGGATGAAGAACAGAAATGTTTGAGTGGAAGAGATCACTTCAGAGAATCTTACCACATGAAATGAAGTCAGTACAATCCTGAATAGGCATAGAACAATGCTGAGATAAAGTGGTTTAGTGATGTAGGAACGAAAGACAGTCTAGGGCACTGTAGGGCAAGAATCAAAGAGAGCTGTTTGAGGATCCAAGGAAATCAAAGACAAAGAGAGCCCCAAGGAAAGATATGTAAATAATCTAAGAAATGCACCCCAAAATGATGGAGACCAATGAGAGGCAAAAGAGAACCAATAAAAGGCATAAGGAGCAAGGGAGGGAGGGAAGGAGGAGACATAAGGAGCAAGGGAGGGAGGGAAGGAGGAGACATAAGGAGCAAGGGAGGGAGGTAAGGAGGAGACATAAGGAGCAAGGGAGGGAGGTAAGGAGGAGACATTCGTAGAAAGGGGGAGAACACATAAGAACCTAGGTTTCCCGAGCATCGCAAGGAGTGGGTAGCTTTACGTTGCTTCAAAATCTCCGTCTTTGACAAAACCATCCATCATTGTACAAAGGAAACCCGGGGCGGGAATACAGGGCTGAAGGAATGGGAATAAGAGATGAAGGAATGGAGATATACCTAGGGGTGGAGGAATGGGAATGATGGGATAGAGGAAACCTTGAGAGTCGGAATATGGGAATGAAACAGAGTTGAAGGTAAGGAGGCTGAGGAATCGAGTGAAATATAGGAAAGAGTTGGGACGAATGAGAGATGTAAGTTTTCATCTAAGAAAGAGGCTGAAATGTGTTTTCCATCTAAGGAAGAGGCTGAGGTGTGTTTCTCATCTAAGAAAGAGGCTGAGGTGTGTTTCCCATCTAACGAAGAGGGCTGACTGAGGTTTCCCATCTACGAAATTCCTCCAATGGAAAGAAGGTAAGTGAGGGGATGAAGAACAGGAATGTTGGGCTGGAAGAGATCACTTGAGAGTATTTTACCACATGAAAAAGTCAGTACAATCCTGAATAGGCATAGAACAATGCTGAGATGAAGTTGTTTAGTGATGTAGGAACGAAAGACAGTCTAGGGCACTGTAGGGCAAGAATCAAAGAGAGCTGTTTGAGGACCTAAGGAAATCAAAGACAAAGAGAGCCCCAAGGAAAGATGTGTAAATAATGCAAGAAATGCACCCCAAAATGATGGAGACCAATGAGAGGCAAAAGAGAACCAATAAAAGAGTTTAGGAGAAAAGGAAATGTAAGAAATTCACACCAAGGAAAGGGCAAGACGCAAGGCAAAACATTGCAAAAGTTGACGGTGAACATAAAAGACTAGCACAACACAAAGTCGAAAACGGATTTACGTGTTAGTGTGCAGTGCCCAGGGAGGTAATCGGACCGTACCTATGTCAGTAGTTGCTTTGTCATTGACACATAAATTAACCCTACACACGTCACGTGACGTTATAAGTGTGCCGATGTCGTGTCTAATGTTTTATGAGTTGTTCATTTCTAATGGATTTTGTTTTGGTTGTTATTTCTGTTGTTCATGGTCTCTAGTCGTGTAGTCGTCCGCCCCGAATAGACGGATGGAAAATGTAATTTCTCATGATTTGCGTCTTTGAATACTTTGCGATCCGCGATGGTATGATTTGGGCTTGTGTGATTTGCAATTTTACGCTATGTTTAAGCCCGATCTTCTCTACTTCGGTCACGCTCCTGTCATGTCAGGTACAGTCAAAATATTCTTACTGCTTACTAGTGACTAAATTAGTTTCAGATTTGCCGTTCAAGTCACATTATACTCATTCCGATATACCTATTCGCCTGTAAAAATATTGGGCTTTATTGATTGAAGAACACGCGACAGGGTGTTTCAAATCAATGGTAGCTTCTTGTTATATGAAAGTTATTCGCCAGGATATCCGGGAATTTACATGAAAACATCTTACATATTATGTAATGAAAATGTCTGTTGGACTGGTCCGATTTTTTTTTCCTCTAATGGTTTCGATATTTTCAGTGTGGTCTCTCACTTGACAGTTCTCTAAGTTATTATCTCTGTAGGTATTTGCACATTTTTTAGTGTTTTTTCTTTTGTTTTCATGCGCTGAATTTCAATGTTCTTGTCCCATACTATGTAGCTCTACTTTGCGCGAGTCTGCCACGTAAAGTAATACTCTCAATTCATTCATCACTTGTAGTATGTCTCTCGTACCTAATGTCAGTAGTTACATTGTCATTGACACATAAATTAACCCTACACACGTCACGTGACGTTACAAGTGTGCCGATGTCGTGTGTAATGTTTTATGAGTTGTTCATTTCTAATGGATTTTGCTTTGGTTGTTATTTCTGTTGTTCATGGTGTCTAGTCGTCCGCCCTGAATAGACGGATGGGAAATCTAATTTCTTAGTGGCTGGCAATGCTAGTTGACTTTTCCTTTGTCATTGACACATAAATTAACCCTACACACGTCACGTGACGTTACAAGTGTGCCGATGTCGTGTGTAATGTTTTATGAGTTGTTCAATGTGCATTTCTAATGGATTTTGCTTTGGTTGTTATTTCTGTTGTTTATGGTCTCTAGTCGTCCGCCCCGAATAGACGGATGGAAAATGTAATTTCTTAGTGGCTGGCAATGCTAGTTGACTTTTCCTAATTTTGTTTTGGGAGCTTGTCCACTAATCATCGTTCACCTGGGACGGACGAAAAATTTAGTAGGCAGCCTAGTGTTTTTTTTTTTTTTTTTTTTTTTTTTTTTTTTTTTTTGTCACTAGAATTCGAACCCTGGCCTTAGGATTACGAAATACGAATTCACCGTTCGATCTGTGAACTATTGAGGCTGTTTTGATTATTTCATCAATTGACTTGTTTTGCTGTCCACTCTTGTTTTACACTTGTGTTATTTGCTGTCCAATTATGCTGTTTACTGTTTGCATAACCACTATATTGTATTTCCCTTTTATGTTTACTCTCACAATTGTAGTTTATGTTTGTTTTGTTTCTGTTTCTACAACATAGTTGTTTGTAGGTATTTGTTTTTGTTGTTGTACATTGTTGTAATAGTTATCCAGTATTTTTATACTCTAGTAGATTTTGTAAACATAACCTCTAACAAAATAAATAAAATTCACTTCTTGATTTTTGATTCCTCTGAGCACGTCGTTTCTTTCTTTCTAATTAAAATTAAATTAATAAAAACGTACAACATAACATACATGGTCTGTGCCTCTTGGCTTTTGGAGATTCTCTACAACGCAACATTCAAATTCAAAAGCAACTCTGAGATCTTTAACACTGACTGAAAATGAGAACAAAAGAGCCTTTGATATGGCTATTTAATTATTATCTACATATATTCTGTTTAGCTGTTTACACAAGGTATTTAATACCTGTACTCGTATAACGTATAACTATTGATGTTTCCAAAATAATTTATGAATTTAAATGCTCATTTTCCTTGTTTGGAGCAAACTTCTGGCAATATGTAGGTATATGCAGATGATCCCAAAATGACCACATCAAGGGAACAACAATTCTCCCGCTTGTTTATGGCTCAAATACCTGCTAACCTGCTCCGCTTTAATATTCACCGACTATTGATGAAATTGAGATAACAGAATACCGCCGGAATAGCCGACTCTGTAACCGCAAAGCCGGCAAATTCCGCTGAAGCTATTTTGGGAGGTATTTTTCAATATGTACTTACCGTCATATACCATAGGTCCGTACAATATGTCGTCAGGGCTGTATTTAGGATGACCCGCCCCCGTGCCCTTTTGGGTTTCATTTTTGCTCTTTTACTATGGTATGGACTGCGGAAATTTGAAGTGTTCACCCCCACCCCCCGGTACACCACTTGGTCTCTTGTCCCCCCCTCTCAAAAAATCCTGTATACGGGCCTGGTTACCGCAAAACGAAACATTGAACCATATAATATGTAGCTTCCTATACACATTGTAGCTTTGTGTGTCGGGGAATTTTATAATATGTAGTTCCCAGAAGGGAGTCTTTGGAGAAGGGGGGGTTTACAATGAATTCGACAGACAGAACCAATAAACAAAAGGAAGAGAGGGGAGGGGAGAGTGTTAATATTGGGAGTGAGGAGAGAATTGGTGGAGAAGAGGAGGTAGAGGGAGACAAGATACAGGGTAGAAGTACTAAGGAGAGGGAATCAGTATTATAGGGAGTTTACATCGAGTTAGAGGGTTGCGGGAGTCGGCTTAGGGTAGAAAAAAAGGAAAGCATGGAAAAGAGGTTAGAGTTGAGGCCCGTCCCGTTCCCACTTGGCGTTCGGAAAAAAATCCTGTAGTGGGAACACTCTCATTTAAATTACATTGCCTACAGGACGATCGGGAAAAAAATTCGGATGAAACTCACAAGTGTGAACGGGCCTAGAGGGGAGACAATGTGAAAATTTCATACCTACCTCAGCTGGAAGATAGAGGTTTACTTTGCTGGTTGGGACGTTAGAGGTTTGCTGTTAGGGGTGGCATACGTAGGCGTTAAGCCTACGAAGAAGAGGCATAATGTTAGGAAGGGACATTCTAAGGGTGGGGAAAGTATAGGATAGACTTATGGGTGGGATAGGAGAACAATGGAATAGGAAAGATCAGTAGAAGAGTATAATGATAGAGTAGGACAGGGCAGGAGGAGGGATCCATTTCAAATAGGAGGTACCAGAAGAGAGTGAGAAAATAAGAGAGAGAGAGAGAGAGAGAAACAGGGATGCGGAGGAGGATATGAAATTTAATTTCGGATACACAAGGAAAAGAAAGTATCCAATTTTGAATGGAGGACGATATTTGAACACCCAAAATATAAAAATTTCTCCATTTTTCTTCCTCTCTCTCCATTTCTCTCTCTCTCTCTCTCTCTCTCTCTCTCTCTCATTTTCCATCTTGTTGTCTCCCAAATGGCGTTATGGCGTTCTGTTTTTCTAAAATTATATTAGCGTAGAGAAGGAGGAGGAGGAGGGAGAAGAAGGAAGAGGAGGAGGAGGAGAAAGAGGGATGAGGAAGGTAATTGAATTATCAGTTCATTGTAGGGTGAAAGAGAAATGAGAAAACCCAGTGCCGTAGAGGACGTAGTGTACCTGCACTCAGAAAAAATTAGTGATAGAGTGCCACAAGTTAGGGTGGAAGAACTCTATTATTGTGGGTTACTTCCCCTTATTTAGGTTGTCAGAATCATTAGAATGCTATATTAGAGTGTCGAGTTTCCCCGGTATAGACAATATTTGAGTTCCGGAACCCAGTCACTCGATTATTTTATTTCATTCCTGATTACTTCATTCCGAAGAATGCATTCTGTATTGAAGTTAATTGGCCTCCCTAGTATAACTGTTTTATGGGAAATTGGGAATGACTTTCGAATATTTTTTTTTAAAAAAGTAAAAATGCGACTAAAAATGAGCACAAATGAAAAATAAATGCTTTTTTATATGCAATGAAGTTTACAAATACCTATGTGTTGCAATGGTATAATTTTATTATTACTAATAATGTGTTGATCGAATATTGGATAGATTTGAAGCTTCCACATGTTTTTTTGTCGTAAACAACGAAAACCAACACTTGCTAGAAAACTTAATGCAAAAACTACTTGAATATTTGCTGACAAGGGCACAGATTTGGAAATAAATTCAAGTTCAACATGAAACTTCTGCTAGCGAACTTTTTGCCGTCATCGTTTTCAATCCTCCATGTGCAATTGAAAGCGAAAACTGTGAGTGCAATATCCAAGGCAGGATTGAATAATGGGTCAATCCAATGACCCATAACCCATAAGTCGCACGTTCTTGTGTCAAAGCAGCTTCTAATCCCATTCACAGAACTATTTTCATTCCTTGTGGAGGAAATGGATTGACTTGAGATTATAATGGCAGTGTGCTTCAATGGGTCAATCCAATGACCCATAACCCATAAGTCGCACGTTCTTGTGTCAAAGCAGCTTCTAATCCCATTCACAGAACTATTTTCATAATTTCATTCCTTGTGGAGGAAATAGATTGACTTGAGATTATAATGGCAGTGTGCTTATGGATATACTGTTACTCAAGTTTTCTGAGAACGTGCATAGAGGCCTAGTTAGTAGTTATATGACCTTCAATGCCTTCAGCTACTGATTTCTCACAGGTGTAGGTATATTGACACCGATATTCTTTACGTTTCCTTGATGAAGTTAGAATTTACCGGTAGTATCGCCATTTTCGTCAATGGTGGCAGGAGAAAATTTGTTCCGACCCTAATACGAAAGCGTTCAAAACAAAAGGATTGAAGAAATTGAAGAAAGAGTGGCATATAGAATATGTACAAAATATAAAATAATATCAAAATAAGTTAGGTCAAACTGTTTCAAAATACAAACCTTTCAAAATTGACGAAAACTAACAAAAGTTTCAATAAGGTTTTCCCTTATTTTGTTTCATTCAAAAATGCTACTATTGTTGACAATAGAGTTTAAAACTCTGCCACGTGCTTCAAAAAATCACCAAGCGTTAAAGAACTAAAAAAATAAATAATAATAGAACGATTCAAATTATTAGCTAAAAAGCATCACAAAAATTAAAAGTAAGTGCCTATGCCAATGGGAAAATAGCTGAATGATGAGAACTAGAGTCTAGTTACTAGACGACTAGCAAAGTTATTTCTTCTAGTCAAATACATAGTTATCATGGTTATTTCTTACTCTTGTAGCAAAGAGGAATTTAGTGTTACTTTCTTACTTTCTCACCATCAATGTTGTCCACAACAGGTGGCTAACCTTGCATTCATGTGAAGTTTGCCAAGTTATGACTATCATGAAGGATTAATTAATAATGGTTTCATATTCGATATTTTCATTATTCCTATGAAACAAATTCAGGTCCGAGAGGTCAGCAATCCTGACAATCCTGTCAAAGTGAGCCTGTAATCTCGGGGTTCTCAGATCTCAGTGAGTATATTTCCCATGATTAATGATGGATATCTGAAGGTATTAAGGAGCTCGGTAGCGCTCCGCCCCTCCAAGTCAAGAAAGTTTGACAGTCGTACATAGATAAGAAGAAAACTGTGTCAATTCAATACTGAGTGGCATGCTACTATTGTTGACAATAGAGTTTAAAACTCTGCCACGTGCTTCAAAAAATCACCAAGCGTTAAAGAACTAAAAAGAAAATAAATAATAATAGAACGATTCAAATTATAAGCTAAAGAGCATCACAAAATTTAAAAGTAAGTGCCTAATGCCAATGGGAAAATAGCTGAATGATGAGAACTAGTTACTAGACGACTAGCAAAGTTATTTCTTTTAGTCAAATACATAGTTATCATGGTTATTTCTTACTCTTGTAGCAAAGAGGAATTTAGTGTTACTTTCTTACTTTCTCACCATCAATGTTGTCCACAACAGGTGGCTAACCTTGCATTCATGTGAAGTTTGCCAAGTTATGACTATCATGAAGGATTAATTAATAATGGTTTCATATTCGATATTTTCATTATTCCTATGAAACAAATTCAGGTCCGGGAGGTCAGCAATCCTGACAATCCTGTCAAAGTGAGCCTGTAATCTCGGGGTTCTCAGATCTCAGTGAGTATATTTCCCCTGATTAATGATGGATATCTTAAGGTATTAAGGAGCTCGGTAGCGCTCCGCCCCTCCAAGTCAAGAAAGTTTTACAGTCGTACATAGTAGATAAGAGGAAAACTGTGTCAACACTGAGTGGCGATATTTTTTAGTTCCATTAGAGTTCTGGATTTATGGGCAGAATTACTTGGTATGTGGCCAAAACGGAAGAAGGAAAGTCATGACGGCTAAGACTATCATTCTGGCCTGACTTCCATAAATAGCTACAACGGATGCTTCTTGTTTATAAATAGATGTGGAATCATGGGCAGAGTTTTTCATCAGACATTACTGGAAAAAAAGACCTCTACCTCTAGTTCAGAATTTGAAGAATTTTAGGATATGACGAAACGTATGAGGATAGATAATAAATTGAAGGATTATCAAATTATCATTGATCATTAATCGCAGGGAGTCATCAACAATCCAAGTGTCATCGTCAACAATAAAATTTGAAGCATTCCATCTTATCCATAATATTGTGAATCAAGTACTAATTGATGCATTTGACCAGTTATCCAGAACACTGTCATTGTTATCAGATTTATTTTAATAATGATTATCACTCCCGTGTGCATTTTTCCAACAATAAAACTCCGTACTAATTATTTTCTTCGGGATTAAAAACCGTGAGAAAGTATTGTGGAGGAGGGAGGAGCGAGGAAAGGGGGAAGCAAGGTTTTTTTATATCCTTCTTCAAAACAAAAGATAAACGCAAATTAGTAGATGGGAAAAATTAAGATGAGAATTAAGGACGAAAATGGAGAGAGAGAGAGCGAGAGAGAGAGAGAGAGAAAGAGAAAGAGAGAGAGAAAGAGAGAGAGAGAGAAAGAGAGAGAGAAAGAAAGAGAGAGAGAGAGAGAGAGAGAAGGAGAAAGAGGAAAGATTAAAATGAGAGGGGAAATGAAAGTTGTGTATGAAGAAGAAAGAGGGAGGGATAATCCCAGGATAGAAGGAAGGGGAAGTGTAAAAATGTGTAGGAAGAGAGAGAGAGGAGAAGAGAAAGTAAGAGAGAAAATCAAAGAAAAGACGACAAAGATAGAGAGGGAGAGAAAGAAAGAAAGAGAGAGAGAGAAAGAAAGGAAGAGAGAGAGAGAAAGAAAGGAAGAGAGAGAAAGAGAAGGAGAGAGAGAGAGAAAGGAAGAGAGAGAGCGAGAGAAAGGAAGGAAGAGAGAGAGAGGAAGGAAGGAAGGTAGAGAGAGGAGAAGGGAGTGGAAAAAGATGATGATGTCTTATAAAAAAGCATTCCACTTAGTTTTAGATATAAAAATCCATTCTTCCTCGGTAGAAGGGAAAGAGGGAGGGAAAGAAGTGTAAAAATGTGTAGGAAGAGAGAGAGAGGAGAAGAGAAAGTAAGAGAGAAAATCAAAGAAAAGACGACAAAGATAGAGAGGGAGGGAGAGAAAGAAAGAAAGAGAGAGAGAGAGAGAAAGAAAGGAAGAGAGAGAGAGAAAGAGAAGGAGAGAGAGAGAGAAAGGAAGAGAGAGAGCGAGAGAAAGAAAGGAAGAGAGAGAGAGGAAGGAAGGTAGAGAGAGGAGAAGGGAGTGGAAAAAGATGATGATGTCTTATAAAAAAACATTCCACTTAGTTTTAGATATAAAAATCCATTCTTCCTCGGTAGAAGGGAAAGAGG
Source organism: Diaphorina citri (assembly GCF_000475195.1). Lineage (NCBI taxonomy): Eukaryota > Metazoa > Arthropoda > Insecta > Hemiptera > Psyllidae > Diaphorina > Diaphorina citri. The sequence goes on from NW_007377680.1 coordinate 250,268, forward strand.
GAGGGAAAGTACCGTAGGAGGAGAGGAATAGGAGGGGTAGCAGAATAGGGGAAGGAAGGAGGGGGAAAAGGGATAAGGTCAGTGGTGTAAAAGTGGAAACTAGTGGAAATATTTTCAGTGTGAAATGCCATCGACAGCACAGTAAGTAATTAGGTACCTCCAGTTAACACGAGAACACCAGAAAACACCCGGTAACCCGTTGAAATATTTTTGCAATCGAAAAATGAGTGCAAATTTTTTGTCGATGGTGGGCATTGAGCCGGGGACTATCTGAATGGCCAATGCTTTATGATTATCTTTTTGTTTGGAGATGCTCTGAAGGGCGGTAGGTTAGGTCCACGATTCGTCTAATTTTACCAAAAAAAATTTTCCAAAAGTTTTTTCTTCTTTTTCCAAAGGGGTTTTTCAAGGTAGTTTTCGAACCCCCAACCCGGAGCCCCCACAAATTCGCCACGGGTAGTTCCACGTGATATATTGTGACGTCATAATGTGGCGTGATCATGTCTGAGTGCCTTAGGCGTCTGATACACGAGACATGTGGTCGAGCGGAGTGAGTTATGAGTTTTGACAATTTTATTCCTTCTTTTTCTCCACCTTTTTTTCACGCTTAGTGTGTCTGTCTGTTTGTTTTTCTTCGCCAAAAACCATTTGTTTGTCCAATTTTGATGAAATTTGACAAATTTGGTCAACACCTAAAGGCCGTTTGGTCCTTACATTTTGGGATCAATTGGACCCAGGCTGGCCCAGTAGGGGCCCTTTTTCTGAGTTGTACAGCTCACCACGGGTAGGTGTTGTGGAGATTATGAATTTGCATACTCCCCCCCTGCCTCCCTCCCTATGCGACGAAGAAAGCGAGGAAGCAAAGGAAAAACAAGTTTTAATGCGAAATGCATTTAATCCGGGGGAATACACAAACACCTGCACACCTGACACGGGGTGCTCGAAATATTGCACATTGCTTGGCACAGATTTTGGAATTAAATTGGAATTCTAATATGTAGGTAATACCTAGGTATGTATTCATTCTAGTGCTATACAGAAGGTAATTTTGAAATTCACTATCTTGAGGAAAGAATAGTGGAGAACTATTTTTTCTCGTTATTAGTGGAGATGCCAAAATTACAGACGATATTTGATATATGTAAAAGTGATCAGTATTTCTCTGGAAAAGTTCAACCAAAGTTGCCACCTTCCTGGAGTTTAAGACAGAGGAGTGTGGTGCATTGGAGATGAACACTAGCCTGCTGCTACTACAACCACGACAAACAACAATGGACTTTTCGCGAACCTGTGATGTGATCAAGGTTCCATCTAGGTACCCAATCAAGATATCTATTTGTTGTCCGTTTAGTAGATACCTACCTACTTCGTTGTCAGCTAGAGGTAAATCATTTAAATGGTCAAGATCAAAGTTCAGTGTTTCAATCACTGAATTGGAAGATGAGTGTCTCTTTGATTGATGACACAAAGTAAGGTCCAAGTTTTAGCTCCGCGATCATCAAGTTTATTTCGTCAGTTCGTTTCTTTTAGCCCTGGTTTGAACGATCGGTTTATTGGATTTTGATAGATTTTGGTTAGAAATGTTCAACACATCTCGTAAAGGAAACTTCCACATTGAAAAAATGAAAGAAATATCAAGGGTACATAGGTAATGTAAGTATGCATTTACCTACATAAGGTGCACAAACTGTTCTAAAGGACTTTTCACCATTGTCCGTGGTGCGGGTGTTGAGAGCGGAGAGAGTTGCAAAGTTTATCCCCAATCATCACCAGGAGGATCCATGGTAAACTGATAACTGATGAAATCTTCATGCAGTGTGTGTGCTCATCAGGCTTTATGCCAGAAATGATAGGTCGGACTTGACAGTTCAAAACTGACAGGCGACCTGATAGTGTATGGCCGGCCGAAAATTTTACTGAAACCCCCCTACCTGTTTAGGTTGGTACCTAACCTAATACTAATTTATGATATCTACTACGAGTATTGTCCTGCCCTTGCTAGATAAAGGTATCTTTGCATTGCTCCTCTCAAACAGCTCTACGAATTAGGTGTTTCACTGGTTCTCATTCCGCCCCAATCATATATAGCATTCAATTGGGTCAAAGTAACAACCACACCAGCAACACCAATTTGAAAACATCTGCTCCGGATAGACGCTGAAACTGTTTTCACACGCGGCGGGATGAGAGGGAGAAAATCAACATAAAAATCCCATAAAACGAGCTCACTCCCGACATAAGTTGTTCATAAGCTAGAAAAAAAAGGCGGGATGGGAGGGAGAAAATCAACATAAAAATCCCATAAAACGAGCTCACTCCCGACATAAGTTGTTCATAAGCTAGGAAAAAAAGATGAAGGAACGAGAAGAAAAGAAAATGGTCGAAACAGGGTCACGCAGATAAAAAGAAAATTGGGTTTGGGAAAAACAAAATCCCCCTTGGGATTTCTCCAGGAGAGAGAGATAGTTAGCCTGGGCAGGAGGGATTTCTATTTAGATACTGACTGGAGAGGGAGAAGGGTATTTTCTTCGTAGGAGAAGAGATACTTTGACTGGGCAGGGAGGAGGGATTTTTCCTACGAGAGGGAGGGATTTTTCTCCCGAAGGATGAAGAGGGATTTTTTTTCCTTCTCTCGTCATAATTAGTTCCTAGTTTCATTTTCTTAGATGAAAATATACAGGGGGGTTGCGCAAAGACTGTGACTTCTGAAGATATTGACAAAGGAAACATGGTGGTTTTCTTTTTGCTGTTTTCAAGTTGGTTTCTTAATTCTAAGTGAGAACACATCCTGTATATTCGAGGTTTTAATATTTTTTCAACTTTTACACTAGGTACCTAAGTACATATCCATAGGATTTCTGCCACAGATATTTAGTTTTGATTCAGAGCTAAAGAGATTTTGATTTAAATAGGTACCTACTTGAAATTTAAACGGACTTGATTTTTTCAAAAGAAATGTTTTCCATTACAAACCTGTGGAATATACAGGTAGTTCATCAAAAGCCCTTTCAAAATACCTTTCTTGTATACCAACTGGCCTTCAATTTTTTCAGTTCCTGTGCTATTCTCTCTGAATCCCCCTGTATTTATAGAAAGTTGTGTCCACAGAAATTTGTAACTCCAGAGAACCAGCGCCTCATGTCCCCCTAATAACTTTTATCTCAACGCACGGAAAACTTTTCTAGCCTCCATATCTCAACCCCTTTTATCAGTTTTACCCCCATCTTGCCCTAAATTTTCCTCTCCTAATCTCGCCCTTTATCATTTCCCTTCCTCTAACTTACACCCCCTCCCCTCCTCCTCCTACTCCTCCTCCGAGAAGACGCCTATAATCATTCTATATCTTTGCCTCTCTCTCTCTCTCTCTCCCTTTCTTTTCTCTCAAACCTACTCTTACTCTCCTCTTTCTTTCTCACTCCTCTTTCTGCATCTTTCTCTCTCTCTCTCTCTCTCTCTCTCTCTCTCTCTCTTTCGAACCAGCGCCTCATGTCCCCCTAATAACTTTTATCTCAACGCACGGAAAACTTTTCTAGCCTCCATATCTCAACCCCTTTTATCAGTCTTAGCCCCATCTTGCCCTAAAATTTCCTCCCCTAATCTCTCCCTTTATCATTCTTACCCCATCTTGCCCTAAAATTTCCTCTCCTAATCCCTCCCTTTATCATTCTTACCCCCATCTTGCCCTAAAGTTTCCTCTCCTAATCCCTCCCTTTATCATTCTTACCCCCATCTTGCCCTAAATTTTCCTCTCGTATCTCTCCCTTTATCATTCTTACCCCCATCTTGCTCTAAAGTCTAAAATTTCCTCTCCTAATCTCGCCCTTTATCATTTCCCTTCCTCTAACTTACACCCCCTCCCCTCCTCCTCCTCCTACTACTACTCCTCCTCCTCCTCCTCCGAGAAGACGCCTATAATCATTCTATATCTTTGCCTATCTCTCCCTCTCTCCCTTTCTTTTCTCTCAAACCTACTCTTACTCTCCTCTTTCTTTCTCACTCCTCTTTCTGCATCTCTCTCTCTCTCTCTCTTTCTCTCTCTATCTCCTTTCAGTTTTATCTCCTGGCCCGATGTCGTCATAATTTTCATCTATTTTTGATGACAGGAAAAAGTTTTCCACTTCTCTCTCTCCTCTCTCACTCTATCTCTCTTTCCCTCTCCTTTTCTCTCTCTTTCTCTTTCTTTCTCTCTCTCTTTCTCGCTCCCTCTCTCTCTTTCTCTCTCCCTCTCTTTCTCTGTCTGTCCTCTTTTATAGCTTTCTCTTCTTTTTTGCCCCTTTTTTTCGCTCGTACTTTGAACATATTTGAGTACAAATAAAAGCCACAGAACTCCCGAACAACTTTTCCGTTCATTTTCACATCAAGTTTCACAAAATGGTGCGATAAGTTTTTGGTGAGTTCTTGATTTAGGCAGATGATAAGGAGTTGGCTCTCCAGTGAAACGGTTTTCTAGAATTTCCGTAGTCTAGGCAACTTTACCCTTGTGGAAATGAAAAGAAAAAATAATAATAATAAGATTCGATTTAGAATTCCACCAATGATGACAATTTGATGAACTTTATAAAGCCCCATTTCCATTGTCGCGGATAAATGATTAATTTCCAATTCTTTTTTGTATGTTACAGGTAAGTGATGACTGCCTGATGTTGACAATCAATCTCCTGAAAAAGTACACGAAATTGTCCCGGGGTAAATTTATTGTAAGTAAATTAAAGTTGTTTAATTTTTCTTTTTCAAGGCTGTTCAACATTTGACCTTAAGAGGATCCTTAGTAGCTACTTACATTTTTTTGAGCATTTTCTTCGAATAGCAAGGAGTTCTAAGGAAGTTCTAAAGGAGCACTCCTTGGAATGCACTTAAGACGGATTTCCGTGCTAATCCGCGTTATACAAAGAAACTCGTTATAATCTACCTGAGATTTCACATTGTACTGACATAACGAACTTATCTGCCTAGTGATTTATTACCCCCCCCCCTCCCCTTTATAACGTGTGTATATTATGAGTAGCATAAACGATGTATGATAAAATGGTACAGTCAAACCTGGATAAATTGAGGAAAACTGATGGTTCCTTATTTGCCTAAGAAAATGTTTTAGGTCCCAAAATTAATTTCTATTAACCTTTTTTTTAACATTTATTTTAAGA